>NC_047112.1:89008500-89259907 GCF_902500255.1 Thalassophryne amazonica
AGATGATCCTGACTTCATTTATGACCTGGAAGTGGATTTCAGTAAAATCACTCAGGAAAAGTGCAGCTGGGATGAAGAGTCTGATGATGGGTTTTAAAACAAACTGCTGGTCTCTCCTCACAGATCCTCCATGAGTGGACATTTGACTTTAGTTAGCTCTGTTGCCTCACAGCAACAAGGTCATGGGATCGATTCCAACCTATGTCCTTTTTGTGTAGAGTTTACATTTTCTCCCCATGTTTGTTCCCTCCAGTTCCCTCCGGGTGCTCAGACTTCCTCCCACATCCAAAGACATGCAGGTTAGATGGATTGGAAACTTTAAATTGTCCATAGGTGTGCGTGCGGGTGTCGGTGTTTGTCTATATGTGGCCCTGCGACAGACTGGCATCCTCTCCAAGGTGAACCTCACATCACACCCTGTGACTGATGGGATAGGCTCCAGCACCCCATGACCCTTATTTGGAGTAAGCGGTTAAAGATAGTGAGTTCTCACTGAACACAGACCTCTCTTAAAAACACTGAGGTCTATAGACGAAGTGGACCATTGTTTTCAGGGAACTGTGGTACATATCTAAATATAGTGGAACCTTTGTTTTAGAACTTAATTAGTTATTAAATATCGTTAAACTGAGTTCTTAAACCAAAACCAATTTTCCCATAAGAAACAATGTAACATGGATTAATCCATTCCTAGCCATAAAAAGTTTTTTTTTAAATCTTTAACAGCATTTCATGCATAAAAGGCAGACAAAATACAACCAATATGCGTAGTATCTTATACAAAATACTGTACAGTAATTATAATATAAAATAGACAATTTAATTTCATCTTACCTGTACAGAAGAGACCATGAGATCATCAAGAAACTGAAAGTCCCTAAAAATATGATTTCATAAACACCTGAACAATGACTTTCTTGCTTCTTCTTCTTTTGAGTTTATTGGCGGATTGCAAACCAAACACGGTGCATTACCGCCACCTACTACGATGGAGGTGTTCGTGCTCCAAGACTTTGTTCGAAAAGTGATGCATTTTTTTTTGTTTAAAAAAAAAATATGTTTGTGAACTGATTTGTTCATATAGAGAGTCATTCGAAAACCGAGGTTCCACTGTAATTTTGGTTTTGTTTAATAACTAAGTGCTGTATTCCACTGTTTGGGGAACAGCATTTTATCTACTACAAAACTACTTGGGCAAAAAGGAGAACATTTATGTTATTTGTACTACAGTGATAATAATACTCTGCCTTTTATTTCTAAGTGAACTATATATATTTGAAAGCTCCAAGTAAAATAATAAACAGATACAGGAATCAGTGTGAATATTTATTTATTTATATTTTTATATATATATATATATATATATATATATATATATATATATATATATATATAAAATGCTGTAGGTTACAAAACAAACATTTTGGCCCCATGTGGCTTACACTTGAATGAGTGATATTTACAGTTGAATATGGAAGATGACACTAAAATGATTAAATTTGAGTGTCCACCAAACAGTACGCAGTATAATCACTATATCTTTTGGGGTGGGAAAAAGTGTCCACAAAATATAGTTTGATATACAAAATATATTTCCATACATCTGAAGTCAGGATATATTTCAACATTTTAGATAAACTATATCATAAAACCAAGCTTGCAGTATGAAACCTCTTCTGGGGAAATGTCATCAAAGTGCTTAAATACCTCATTCTGCTCATGAAGACAATGACTGATCATAAGTACCACAATACATTCAACAATGTCGCAAGGTTGTGAGAAATCAGAATGGATTCATACTGATTTGTTTGGTATGAGCTAATTAAAACAAATTTGCAGTCATTTATACAGTGCTGATAAATTTCCTAAGGAGGTAGGCAACAAAAATTAGACAATTCCTTTAACATCACAATTTTGGTAAAGACTTAAAATTTTCAGCAGGCTGTTGATTTATTTAAAAATATTTCTTTATAAAAGTGACAGTTCAAGTATACTAAATTCATATTTCTCATATTCAGAGCATCTTCTAACTACAAACAAATGCTGGAAGAGAATGACTTTTCTCATCAGTAATAGTCTGAGCAGCTTCCTGATTCCACCTTCACCCTGCTGCTCAGACCAGTTTCCCCAGTGTTGACAATTAACAAACGGCAATTATTGTGGAAACAAATGAAGAAAGACAAACATCCAATAACATAAACAAAAACAATAGGAGGGAATAGTGGTGTCACAAGTGTAGCTATACTCCAGATCCAGATTTGGCCTTTAAATAAAAGCTGTATGATCCACACTATCTGTGGAGAGTTATAGAATTTGAAATATATATTACACTTTTAAACTACACCAAACATACACATATTAATAAGTATTTATGAAAATAGGAAGCTTTATTTTTTCTTCCTGTCTTGGGTGCATCTCGGACAAAACCTAAGAATGTATGAGAGAGAGAGAGAGAAATGGTATCTGTAATTTCATTCCATAGCTTTCATATGTCAAAAAAACAAAACAACAACAAAAAAAACAAACATCAATTGATTACATTATTATTGATCAGTCATTATTTAATAGTTTATTGTAATAAGTGGCAAAACTAACCAAAATGTTTTGTAGAATATGAATGAACACACTGGTCATAAACTACAGGCAATAAGAAATGACTAAAGAAGAAAAGGAAATGTCAAACTTAAATAAGTTGTGGTTTAGATCAATAGAGGCTATGGCAACCCATAAACAAAAGTACATCTGTTCACACTAGTGTAAAAAGAGGGCTGTTTTATTTTTCAACCTTAAATGCATGTTCAAATAAAGCAGAGACCTGTGATCAAGCTCGCAAATGATCCCCCCACTCTTGCATTCTACTAGTTTGTACGTGTTACATATTATTGATACTTGTAAATCTTTTATTAAATGAAATGGCAGAATTAAGTGATCAACATCTGTACTTGCAAACAAATTTGATTTAAAAACAACTAATTATCTGCCCTTGAAGACAGCACACGGTCGTGTGTGTGTGTATGTATGTATATATATATATAAATATGGTTTCGCTGGAGTCATGCTTACAAAATACACGGACAAATGGATAGGATTATTCCTATATACCCGCCAAATTTTTGTTTTGAGGGGTATAAAAGTTTTTTTTTACATGATATTTGATGTTGCTGTACTTTTGAGTGCCTGAGGTCTTCACAAGCAACATTTGTGCTCATCATTTGTGCTCACATAGACATTGTACCGACTGTAACCTGAATATGAAATTCCAAGAACAGTGATCTCAGTTCTGTCTGCACCAAAAGGTACAAAATCAATCTCAAAATTTCAAAACACTTCTATTGAAAATTTAAATTCATTTTCAAAAATTGATAGATGTTCGTGTTGTAGACCACTTATTGTCATGGCAGCTTGTTGGAAGCTGGCTATGATACTTGCATAAACAGGCTCACACATTTCTTATACAAACAACTAAAGGCTCTTACCATTTCCCTTTAGGTTTTGTGGTGAGATCAACACAAGCAAAGTGAAACCACTCAATTGGACACTGAAGGTAAAGAGATGAAAAACACAATTGGCATTTGGAAAAATAAAGTATTCATTCAGGTGCTGAATAAGTTAACTAAACATATTTAGTTTTATCAGTGCAAAAGTGACATGAAAACCTACATCAGGATTGTCACATCCAATCATTTCTCCGTACGACACTTGGTGGCACAGGCAGTATGTCGGCTCATTGGGATCCACGGGCATATCCAAAACGTCTGACGGTTGCATTGGCAGGAGAGCGTCACCCAAGTCTGTGCTAAAATTGTAACAACACATTCAGAGCACAGTTATCAATTCAAACGGGACTAATATACCTCCTCTACAGTCTGAATGAAGTGGCAGAGTGACAAACAGGGTACAGTGTAACTGCAGGCAGTAACACTGACTACTGCTGTTCAAAAATAAATCCAGTCAATTTAACATAAATGGTGCCCTATGAACAAGTAAGTTGGTTTAACAGCTGTGCAGCACTCAGAATTAAAGATTTCACTGTTCTTTTTCAGCCTGTCTACCCAAAATTGTCACGTTGTGCAAGCTTTTTTTAAAATCTACATTTTATAGCTACACATGGTTGGAGTTTAACAGCAGGGGTGGTGGCCAAGTGGTTAATGTGCTTGGTTTCAGTTCGGAAGGTTCTGGGTTCAAATCCCACCCCTGCCACATTTCTCCATGTAATGTGGAGTTGCGTCAGGAAGGGCAGCCGGCGTAAAACCTGTGCCAAATCAACATGCAGATCCACCTTGGATTTGCTGTGGCAACACCGAGTGCAAACAAGGGAGCAGCGGAAGGGACTTACTTATACTCAACAAAAATATAAACGCAACACTTTTGGTTTTGCTCCCATTTTGTATGAGACGAACTCAAAGATCTAAAACTTTTTCCACATACACAATATCACCATTTCCCTCAAATATTGTTCACAAACCAGTCGAAATCTGTGATAGTGAGCACTTCTCCTTCGCTGAGATAATCCATCCCACCTCACAGGTGTGCCATATCAAGATGCTGATTAGACACCATGATTAGTGCACAGGTGTGCCTTAGACTGCCCACAATAAAAGGCCACTCTGAAAGGTGCAGTTTTGTTTTATTGGGGGGGGATACCAGTCAGTATCTGGTGTGACCACCATTTGCCTCATGCAGTGCAACACATCTCCTTCGCATCATCCGTGAAGAGAACACCTCTCCAACGTGCCAAACGCCAGCGAATGTGAGCATTTGCCCACTCAAGTCGGTTACGACGACGAACTGGAGTCAGGTCGAGACCCCAATGAGGATGACGAGCATGCAGATGAGCTTCCCTGAGACGGTTTCTGACAGTTTGTGCAGAAATTCTTTGGTTATGCAAACCGATTGTTTCAGCAGCTGTCCGAGTGGCTGGTCTCAGACGATCTTGGAGGTGAACATGCTGGATGTGGAGGTCCTGGGCTGGTGTGGTTACATGTGGTCTGTGGTTGTGAGGCTGGTTGGATGTACTGCCAAATTCTCTGAAACGCCTTTGGAGACGGCTTATGGTAGAGAAATGAACATTCAATACACGAGCAACAGCTCTGGTTGACATTCCTGCTGTCAGCATGCCAATTGCACGCTCCCTCAAATCTTGCGACATCTGTGGCATTGTGCTGTGTGATAAAACTGTACCTTTCAGAGTGGCCTTTTATTGTGGGCAGTCTAAGGCACACCTGTGCACTAATCATGGTGTCTAATCAGTATCTTGATATGGCACACCTGTGAGGTGGGATGGATTATCTCAGCAAAGGAGAAGTGCCCACTATCACAGATTTCGACTGGTTTGTGAACAATATTTGAGGGAAATGGTGATATTGTGTATGTGGAAAAAGTTTTAGATCTTTGAGTTCATCTCATACAAAATGGGAGCAAAACCAAAAGTGTTGCATTTATATTTTTGTTGAGTGTACATGGTTGGAGTTTAACATCAAACATCCTCAAATTCCTACAGTTCCATGACTTTTATACATATAAATTCCCACCTGGAATTAAAATGTAGGACAAAACCAACACATTTCATCTGGAGTCCTACTTGCTGTTGAGAGAGACGCCTGCTGAGCGGCAGTGTGTGGCAGACAGCGCCACCTTTCTGACAAGAGAGCGGTCTTCCATAGCTCTATCCTTCAATTACAGCAACAGACACAGAAACAACTTTTGTTTTTCCTCCCCCCTGAGGATAAGTGTTTAAAGGATGTAGCTGCTGAATATTTTTGGCTACAAACTTTACCATCTGTTTTAAAGACACCTGGTAACTACCAATAGCTTGCTTAAAATGTGTGTAATGAGATTAAAAAGTAAATATAATCCACATAATTCAAACTCGTGCAGCCAATTCTTGTTTTTTAGTCATTCATGATGGATGCGCTACAATCAATCCATCCTGTGACTTTTAAAGCAGACTTTAAATACTGTATTCCCCCCCCATTTGTATTTACTTTTATTCACTATTCAGATAGGCATTACATAAGCCTATCTGAATATCATGGCTTATAAATAGCAGAAAAACAGCACCCAAACACTGAGCAGGCCAGGCGTTGTGTGGTTCAAATGCTTTCTGCTGCCTAGCAACACTAATGTACCAGCACTGCACCTGAACACACCTTATTTTAAGAACAGCACATCCATGGGCACACAGATGAGTGCAAGTATTGCATTTGTCATTTAAAGAATGGAAGTGCTGGGTGTGAAAATGGCAACGCTTGAGCTCAAAATTACACTTGGTACAGGTGAACCTCGTTAACTCGCGCAAGTTGGGGTCCACAAAATCAAACCACAATTTATCTGAAACAGCGAGTTAATGAGGTCGACCAAAAACATACAGGAGTCTTTATACAGTAGTCTATATTTTTTTAGGTCCACAAATCGACCGTGAGTAAAGCTGAAAAGCAAGTTACGCATATGGGAGTAGGACCCCTTCACACATAGCACGAATAAGTACAAATCAGGGCGAATCACAGCGAAACAGCTCGTATGAGCGAACCACGAAAACACTGAGCTGACGGCCAGGCGTGAACGATCCTGGTTTTGTGCACGCTCGTGCATGACACCATCGCAGTGGAAACACAGTGTGAGGGGTTGGTAAGGTTAGACCTTGCTTGTGTAAAGCGCCTTGAGGCAACTTTGTTGTGATTTGGCGCTATATGAATGAAAATAAATTGAGCAGCTGGAGCATGTGTAACCAGATCACGCAGCTGCTGTGAAAAATAAATAAATAAATTACATGCCAGCCACCCACGTGATTTGAACCTGCTATTTACAAAAGCTCTGATTGCCAGCCAGAAAATTTACCACTGTGCTACCATCATTGTTCTATAAAAGGTGAAGAAAAATGCCTGAAATCAACAAGGACATAAATGTATTTTTTTTAAAAAGAGAAAAAAGCGCCGTGATAACTGACCAAACGGCGTTTGTTAGTGTATTTCTGCTGATACGTGACTGAAAGTACTGTATTTGACACACTGTTGGCTTGTCATAAAGTCCTGCGACATGCAGCTCACAGGACACACGTCCTCCTGTCAGACAGACGTGATGTTCAAATCTCCTGCTGCATGTCCGTGAGCTGACGATCCGTTTCAGCTGGAACAGCCTGTCAACGTGGGCACTCTCCAGCCCGTCGCAAAAGAGATATATGTTTTTATGTACAGTAGTGTTCAGAATAATAGTAGTGCTATGTGACTAAAAAGATTAATCCAGGTTTTGAGTATATTTCTTATTGTTACATGGGAAACAAGGTACCAGTAGATTCAGTAGATTCTCACAAATCCAACAAGACCAAGCATTCATGATATGAACACTCTTAAGGCTATGAAATTGGGCTATTAGTAAGAAAAAGTAGAAAAGGGGGTGTTCACAATAGTAGCATCTGCTGTTGACGCTACAAACTCAAAACTATTATGTTCAAACTGTTTTTTTTAGAAATCCTGTGAATCACTAAACTAGTATTTAGTTGTATAACTACAGTTTTTCATGATTTCTTCACATCTGCAAGGCATTCATTTTGTTGGTTTGGAACCAAGATTTTGCTCGTTAACTAGTGTGCTTGGGGTCATTGTCTTGTTGAAATACCCATTTCAAGGGCATGTCCTCTTCAAGTATTTTGACATATCCAAACTGATCCATGATACCTGGTATGTGATATATAGGCCCAACACCATAGTAGGAGAAACATGTCCATATCATGATGCTTGCACCACCATGCTTCACTATCTTCACTGTGAACTGTGGCTTGAATTCAGAGTTTGGGGGTCGTCTCACAAACTGTCTGCAGCCCTTGGACCCAAAAAGAACAGTTTTACTCTCATCAGTCCACATAATATTCCTCCATTTCTCTTTAGGCCAGTTGATGTGTTCTTTGGCAAATTGTAACCTCTTCTGCACGTCTTATTTAACAGAGGGACTTTGCAGAGGATTCTTGCAAATAAATTAGCTTCACACAGGCGTCTTCTGACTGTCACAGCACTTACAGGTAACTCCAGACTGTCTTTGATCATCCTGGAGCTGATCAATGGGTGAGCCTTTGCCATTCTGGTTATTCTTCTATCCATTTTGATGGTTGTTTTCTGTTTTCTTCCATGCGTCTCTGTTTTTTTGTCCATTTTAAAGCAATGGAGATCATTGTAGATGAACAGCCTATAATTTTTTGCACCTGCGTATAGGTTTTCCCCTCTCTAATCAACTTTTTAATCAAACTACGCTGTTCTTCTGAACAATGTCTTGAACGTCCCATTTTCTTCAGGCTTTCAAAGAGAAAAGGATGTTCAACAGGTGCTTAAATAGGGGACACCTGATTCACACCTGTTTGTTCCACAAAACTGACAAACTCACTGACTGAATGCCACACTACTATTACTGTGAACACCCCCTTTTCTACTTTTTTTTTTTTTACTAATAGCCCAATTTCATAGCCTTAAGAGTGTGCATATCATGAATTCTTGGTCTTGTTGGATTTGTGAGAATCTACTGGTACCTTGTTTCCCATGTAACCGTAAGAAATATACTCAAAACCTGGATTAATCTTTTTAGTCACATAACACTACTATTATTCTGAACACTACTGTATTTCCACATGAGGATAGCAAGCAAACACGCGCGTGTGTCCGTCAAAAAACGTACGTGTTCTGCAGCTTTGACGTCCAGGAACAGAGACAGCCAGCCACGCCCCCTGTCCATTCAGCGCACAGACCAAGGTGTCACTCTGTGATCAGATGAGAGGCGCCTCACCTATGGACGGCGTGCAAACCACATGCACGCCATGTGTTCTGGGGAGAGTTGTAGCAACAGGTGTACGAAGCATTGGAGGCAGCTACGATTTTACACATATTGCATACGATTCCTGCTTCATGCGCAATTTGACCACATTCGTACTATGTGTGAAGGGGCCCTTAATGGGGTACACCTGTATGTGCCGCGTTCTGGTTTACTTGATGTGTACGATAAAGCACCATTAGGCTTCTGTATGAACACATTCATGGAATTTTACTTTTGCGTTTCACTACTGTTGAACTTATGGTCAGAGTGACACTTGTGGTTGACAGATTTCCAGTGTTCACAAAATTGTCAGACATTTCCATGTGGAAACTACAATTCCCCACTTGTCGCTACACAAGCTTGAGAGAAAATCCTTCACATGGCTCAGAAAAATGGAAAGCCTTGCTATAGAGAGGATTTGGAATGACACTGGGCTGGAAAAACAGAAGCAAATTTAAGACACTCTGGAAACATCATATCAGGGAAAACAAATGTTCCACAACTATCCTGCTAAATAATAATAATAAAAAATCTGAGTGACTGTCATGCAATCTAGTGTTCACTTGGCCTTACTGAGCTGCAGTACCACTCCCAACTTACTTGTTTTTCATCTTTTTCTTTCGGGGAGAATCCTCATCACAGCCTTTTCTTCCTCGTCCCCTGGATCCCCGTTTCTCTTTCAGACTCTTGGATTCACCTTCTTCAATATATTCACAGGTGTGCATCAGTAAAAATCAATGTGTTTTTCTCAGTCATCCTACAGGGCTTGGGAATAAAACTTTGCCCAACTTACTCTTTAATCCCCTTCCATCTGTACTTTCATAGCCACTCACTTCCAGCTTCTCCTTTAGTTCATTCTCAAATCGTGCCAGGTCTGCATCCAGTCTACGGATGTGTTTGTCCACCTGTAGTCAAAAGATTTAAATTTACTTGCCTTGACTTTAGATAAACCAGCAATTATGCAAGTTTCAAAATGGTAAAATACATGTTTTAAAAAAAATGTATTATTAGAAGCTATAGCTGGGTGGTATGGATTAAAATTCATATGGCTGTATAATTTGAAGCAAAGATGTAACAATATATACAGTGCCCTCCAAAAGTATCGACCCCCTTGGTATTCCCCACATTTTAATTTGTTTATACCATTTCAAATACAAAAAAGACCAAAAAAATGATGTTCCTTAAACTCAAAGTAAATCTCTACAACTTGGCTTACGTAAATTAATTAAAAATATAAAAGCCAAGATGGTGGGTTGCACAAGTAATTGGCCGCTTTGGTATAATACGTGAAAATAACCAGTTTCATTGCTAGTTTTCTTCAGACAAATCAGGGGATGGATACATGCACATTTTCAAGTCACTGAATATGTTTTGGACTTTATTTACATCAGTTATGAAGAAAAACAAACAGTATGGCACTCTATGGTAAATCTTTGTGGAGTAGACAGTTCTCAAAAACTGAGTAACTGTGCAAGAAGGAGAAGAGTGAGGAAAGCCGCCAAGACACCCAGACAACCCAGAATGAAGTTACAGGCTTCTCTGGCTGTGATTGGAGAAATTGTGCACAGTGCATGTTTTGCATTTTGTATCCCCAATTATACAGCTTCATGATGAAGTGGTACAGAGGAGGATTTTATTAAAAAGAAGACCGTAAAATTCAGCAACAATTTGCCAGAAGGAACATCTGAGATAAAAGCCTAGCTCTAATGTTTTGTTGAAATAAAATCCTCCTCTATACCATGCTGTGCCACTGTGCTGCTTAAATGGCAGCACCAGTGGCTAGCATTGGTGCATCACAGCAAGAAGGTTGTGGGATCACTTCCCGTCCTTTCTGTGCGGAGTTTGGATGTGTGGGTTTTGTCTCACAATCAAAAACATGCTAATTTAGAGTCTGTTCCTTTCTCTGCCCCTGACCAAGGCAGCATCTCTACATCCTGAGTTGGTCCCCAGGTGCCAGAATGTGGCTGGTCACTACTCTTAGTGGTTGGATTGTGTCCAGCTATAATGAGGATGGGTTAAATGCAGAGGACAAGTTTCGTTGTATGTATGCGTAATATGTACAATGACAATGAAGACTATTTTATTCTATTCTAAAGTGAATCAGAGACAATATTGAATTTAACAGTTAATCATTACAAAAAATGTCTTGATATGGCTATTTTTACAAACAAAGCATCATGGTTCTAGCTTTTGATTTGAGTCAATGATGTCATTAACAGGAGCTATCGCAGTTACAAACCAGTGAAACTTAAAATTCCAAAATGGTCAGCATGCCAGACCTCAAGACACTACTATACAATCCTATAAACAAATTATGTTGTGTTTTAGACCCACCATTTCGTAGGTCTGCATAGCAAGCTGGACTTTGTCGTCACTGAACTCTTTGCACTTGCTGTAGGCATTTTGGATCTTCTGCAGATGTTCCACCCTCTGCTCTGATGCCAAGTTTTTCACATTAGCTATGTACTCGTCAGCCAGTCTATCAATCTCTCCTTTCTTTTCTGTACAACATAAATATGGTAATGTTGATAAATGCAGGAAAATGGAAGCACAAAAATAACACTGACAACTATAAATAGTGAATGATATTTTAAATTAAAAAAAGTAAGTGTTCACACCTTCAGTCCTGTTGTCCAGGTCTCGCATCAAAGTAAAGTTTCTCTGTAGTTCACATGGAAGATTCTCAATACCTATAAAACACACAGAAAGGAACAGAAATCAAGACATTTACTTTTGTACATTTCACCCGATGTTAAAGGTCAAACAGTTTCACTGCCTCAAACACAGGATATGTTCATCAAATTAGTAACTCAGTGGAGTGCTCTCCATTGGCTGTTTTGTTCTCAAAAACACATTTGACACAAAAAATAATCATGGATAAGGCAGTAATGATAGTTCTTCTGGCACACTACTGTATCTCACAGTTGGAATGTCAAGGTATAGTCTCATAGGTACAACAAGGAAGAACCACTAGATACCTGAACCACCTCAACTGGCTCCTTTCGATGCAATGAAGTAGCAGTTCTACTTCCAAGTCCCTTCCGCATATTCAAGCTTCTCACCCTGTCCCAGAGTGTAAGACCAGATGCCCAACAGAGGAACCTCATCTCTGTCGCTTGCATTTACGACCTTATTATTTTGGTAATTACCCAAAGTTCATGACCATTAGTGAGGAGAAGAAACTGACTGGTAAATCAAGAGCCTCGACTTCTGGCTCAGCTACTTTTAACCCTGGCAGTCCAGTACAGCGTCCACAGGACCTCAGATGCAGCTAAAGTTAGTCTGTCAATCTCACACTCCATCTTACCCCCACTCACAAAAAAGACCCGGTGTCACAGTCTGATCAGTCCCCCCATTCAATCAGTCCCCCCTGCCTTCACTGCACATTCGCCCTATTGACGTATCCCATAATCCCTTTTGCACCAGAGAGTCACTGCAGTCAAACAACATAGAGAATCCACATGATGACAATTGTAAATACATATTATACTACAAAAATGTAATTTTTTATGCTTTTCGTCACTTTAATAAGATACTGCTGCATGATACCCTGAAAATTTGCTAAAACAATTATAACAATCCATGTCTGCTACGTTTAATCTACGTGGAATTTAATAAACGCAAACTGAATTTCAGACATATTATATATATTAGTCTGGAACAAAGAGGGCAAACAGTGTTGTAAAGAACAATAATCAAGACGTTAAAGAGCAAACTTCACTTTCCCCCAGAACGACATGATCAGGAAGCGAGCGGAGCTCACAGCAGCTCCCATTGAAAATAACGGAGAGCCAGCCTGTGATTCTCGCATGTTTACATAAAATAAACGCAATAACAACGTCTAAAAACCCAGAGAATATATTCATGAGAGTTTTAAGCACAATATAAAAATAGTTTTATGTTGCGATGGTAATGGTGTTGTCCTTGTGCAGCGGTTATAGTGCAGCTCGATCAGAGCGTCTCAATGCAGTTCTCAATGTTACTGAGATCTCGCAACGCGACGAACTCTTCGAAGTTTTGCGGGATTTATAACGTCAATAGGGCGAATGCGTCATTTCGGAGTGTCAGCAGAGATTCACCGATTATCACCTCGTTTCTGCTTAAAACTGCACTCCAGTCATCATTTATCTCTGCAACAGACCTCTGAAGCTTTTGTACAACAATCATTTCCACACAAATTCAGCATTATTTCATAATAAAAGACGGGGACCGATCAGACGTGACACCAGCTCGTAGTCTCACTCTCTGCGTCTGACTCTCTACACCCAAACTGATCAAAGGGAATAATGTGAATATTATAACCATGAGATGAAAAATTAAAACCTCTTAAATCATATTCTAAAGTCCATTGTAAGTGGAAACAAGACGATAATTGGTTAAGCGCTGCGGCCGCTCTGAAATGACGCATGCGCAGTGAAGGCAAGGGGACTGATCAGACCATGACAACGGAGATACTTGAACTCCTCCAATTGGGGCATTAATGCTCCCCTGACCCAGAGGGGGCAATCCACCCTTTTCCAGAGGAGAAAGGTCTGAGAGTTGAAGGTGATGACCCTCATCCCAGTCGCTTCACACTCAGCCTCAAACGTGCTCTATTGTTTTTGATGTATTCTCTTCAAAAGTCGGTTGAGATGGACTAACTTAATTACTCAGCATCTTTTTCTATTACACACAGTTTCCAGCACAGGAAAATGATATCAAAAATAAAAACCACATAATATCTCTGCTCCTCGCTGACAGTTTTCCCTCGTTCACATTATGTGTGACGTAATTCTGATACTCCGCCTTACGTGTAATTGCGGGAAACGTGGTTATGTCCAACTAACACGTGGTGTTTTCAACAATACCATTTTAAAAAATATATGAAAACAGAAACATCCAGCAGTAACTCCACTTGGCCCAAACAGGATTTGAGTTCCATTTCCAAAATCAGGTGTTTCATAATATAGTAAACAGAACCGAAAGCAACTACAGTGAGGGGCTGTCAGTCAGATAATGTGGAGTTTCACTCGGTGGAGTCTTATTGTGTTTTTCTGGGGCACGATTGTATAATTTTATTTGTTCAGAACATAACTAACCTAAAGCGAAGCTAACTAGTTAGCAGGCGACCTGACAACTAGTCATGCGCAGCAGCGTTCTTCGTCAATACCAAAACAAAGGGACAAAGGTCTTCAGTATAATCAAATAAATAGCGTAGCAGACTTTAAAATCAACTCAGTGGATACTCACTGTCCAGGTAATGTTCCAAATATATTGCCGTCGCCATTTTAGGTTAGCTAGCTGTGCGTTAGCCTCCTTAGCGTTCAAACTCAGCCGGTGCGCTTGTTTTGTCAAACGGGGTTATCCGTCCAAAGGTCCCATCGGCGTACTGTAGTAGTGTTGTTATTTTTTTTAACCTCCGTGTTCCTAAAATACTCAAGTGACCCAAAACAGCTAATGTTTGAATTTCATTAAATGATATTTAATAGCTGATGAATGACGTTAAACAATCCAAAGTACACCAAAATAGAGGCGGGCGGATCGATCCTAATATCGATAATATCGATACCAATGCTGGTATTGATATTGAACGATCCTCATGTAAAAAGATCGATAATCTTTTTTCTCTCCTGCACGCACTGACTGCTGCGCACGCAGATTCATCAAAGTCTACTCGCTGTCTGTAAGAGCAGCACTGCGCTGTCACACAACACATAGCAGCGCACCCCTCTACTTCAGGAGATTTTATTTTGTGTTGAGTGATATCTTTTAAACAAAAATGTTGATTGTGATAATGTATTTTGTTGTCACGTACAATGTTTGGCGAAATTCTATCCTAGGTCTTTTGGATCCTTTGGATCTATGAAGCTTAAATATGAAAAAGTATCGGTATTGATATCGGCGATACTGGGCCTGTATTTACTTGGTATTGGATCAATCCCAAAATTCCCGGTATCGCCCACCTCTACACCAAAATAACTTCTATGCGATCCAAGAATGTTTGATTGATTGATTGATTGATTGATTGATTGATTGCTGTTTATTTGACAATACAATATACAGTATAGCACACAAAAGCAGCCTAGAATGGCACTTATTTCCATAAGATGAACAGCAGGCAGAAACAATAGTTCATTGATCAGAAAATTAGACTACAATAAAAAATATAAAACAATAAAATATAACATTTAAATATAAACAATAATTCATTAACAGGAAGTTACAGTTAAATTATAAAGCTAAAATGCATTTTAAAAATATAAAAAAATAATAATATACATATATATTGACTAGCACTAATTAGATTACTGAATATATAGTCTTTCGCTAGTTTTTGAATATTCATTTTGATGGGGGCCTTTTAATTGACAATGGGAGACTATTCCACAAAAGTGGCAGTGTGCAGGAATATACACCAAAACTGTTCACTCAAGGTACAACAAACTAAGAATGAAATTACATTTTAGGTATTCTCGAGCAGAGTTTTTATTGATACTATACATACATGACAGTTTCAGCTGTTCAACCATTATTCTAACTGGCAACAATCCAACTGACGGAAATTCATTTAAATCAATATGTGTTCTTGGAGAAACACTAAGCTGAGCCTAATGATTTTTTGTTCTGGGTATCCTGAAGTCGTGCCTTATTTATTTTAGTCAAACTACTACACTATGAAGTGCAAGCACAATCAAAGTGATATTGATCAAAGCTGACACTAGTATTTCTTTGTTTTCAAATTCAAATTATGGAAAAAGAATTTCAGTTTATGAATTCTTTTAAAAACCATGTTATTCACAATTACATTACCTGAGAGGTACTGATCCAAAGCCACATCTAAATATGGTTCATGTTCTTTGGATCCATTGCCAGCTGCATTGCACTGCACATGGAACTTATTAACTCTTTCCAGTTTTCATTTTGAGCTGAACAATAGTAATTCAGTTTTCATGAGATGTATACAGAATTTGCTACCAGTCATATACTCACAAACTGATGCCAGTTCTGTACTTAACTTTGTCACTACATTGCCTGACATCAACAGGACTGAGTCATCAGCATCGAGTAACAACTCACGAGTTACAGTTGTAGACATGTCGTTTATATGACAAGAAATTAAAGATTCAAAGTCCAAGGATTCTTTATTGTCATTCCAATTATACAAAACATGAAATAACAAAATTGTGTACTCAGGTCTCAGCGGTGCTAATGATCATTAATAATAAATAGAAAATCAGCATCATGACCTAGAGCAATCCCCAACTAGTAAAAATCAAATAAATACAATAATAGAAGGGTGGCATGGTGGCTTAGTAGTCAGCACTGTTTCCTCACAGCAAGAAGGTCTTGGAATTGCCTGGTTGCTTAAGCGTGTGGTTGGCATGTTCTCCCCATGTTCTAAAAACATGCAGGTTAGGTGAATTGGTGACTCTAATTTGTGAATGTATTTGTCTGTCTATATGTGGCCCTAGGATTGGTGTCCAGTCCAGCATGCACCCCAACTCATCACCTATGACTACTGGGATAGGCTCAAGTAAAGGGACTCTATAGCTACAACACCCCCTCATCCCCCAGCGTCCCCACCCATGACACCTGAATGGAGTAAAGGGAGTACAGAAAATGAATGTATGAATGAATAATAATAGAAGGTCCAATAAAAGCACATAAGATACATTAAAAAGTCATAAGAGCCTATAAAAACTAAAAGCAACACAGCAAAAGTAAATGGGCTTATACATATATAATCTCTCTCTCTCTCTCTCTCTCATATATATATATATATATATATATATATATATATACACACAAGGGCTGTCCGTAAAGTATAGGTCCTTTTTATTTTTTCAAAAACTATATGGATTTCATTCATATGTTTTTACGTCAGACATGCTTGAACCCTCGTGCGCATGCGTGAGTTTTTCCACGCCTGTCGGTGACGTCATTCGCCTGTGAGCACTCCTTGTGGGAGGAGTCGTCCAGCCCCTCGTCGGAATTCCTTTGTCTGAGAAGTTGCTGAGAGACTGGCGCTTTGTTTGATCAAAATTTTTTCTAAACCTGTGAGACACATCGAAGTGGACATGGTTCGAAAAATTAAGCTGGTTTTCAGTGAAAATTTTAACAGCTGATGAGAGATTTTGAGGTGATTCTGTCACTTTAAGGACTTTTCACAGTGCGAGACGTCGCGCAGCGCTCTCAGGCAGCGTCATCAGCCTGTTCAAGCTGAAAACCTCCACATTTCAGGCTTTATTGATCCAGGACGTCGTGAGAGAACAGAGACGTTTCAGAAGAAGTCGGTTTCAGCATTTTATCCGGATATTCCACTGTTAAAGGAGATTTTTTTAATGAAAGACGTGCGGACGGGTCCGCGCGTCAGGACGCAGCCGACGTGGCGCGGCGGCACAGGAAAAACCTCCGTGTTGATAACCATTTGTTAAAATCCCGTTGGCTTTTGATGGCTTTCAGTGGAGTGAGTATATGAGAAATTGTTTATCAGCTGGAGATGTTCCAACTTGTCCTCAAGGCTTCCAACAGAGGTGTTTTTCCTGTGGCGGAGCGTCGCGGCGGCTGCGAGCCGACGCTGCAATCCGCCCGCACGTCTTTCATTAAAAAAAATCTCCTTTAACAGTGGAATATCCGGATAAAATGCTGAAACCGACTTCTTCTGAAACTTCTCTGTTCTCTCACGACGTCCTGGATCAACAGAGCCTGAAATGTGGAGGTTTTAAGCTTGAAACAGGCTGATGACGCCGCCTGAGAACGCTGAGCGACGTCTCGCACCGTGAAAAGTCCTTAAAGTGACAGAATCACCTCAAAATCTCTCATCAGCTGTTAAAATTTTCACTGAAGACCAGCTTAATTTTTCGAACCGTGTCCACTTCGATGTGTCTCACAGGTTTAGAAAAAATTATGATCAAACAAAGCGCCAGTCTCTCAGCAACTTCTCAGACAAAGGAATTCCGACGAGGGGCTGGACGACTCCTCCCACAAGGAGTGTTCACAGGCGAATGACGTCACCGACAGGTGTGGAAAAACTCACGCATGCGCACGAGGGTTCAAGCATGTCTGACGTAAAAACATATGAATGAAATCCATATAGTTTTTGAAAAAAATAAAAAGGACCTATACTTTACGGACAGACCTCGTGTATATATATATATATATATATATATATATATATATATATATATATATATATATAATCTCCATCCATCCATTTTCTTCCGCTTTATCCGGAGTCGGGTCGTGGGGGCAGCAGCTCAAGCAAAGCCGCCCAGACCTCCCGATCCACACACACCTCCCCCAGCTCCTCCGCTGCAGATGCTGCACCGATCCGTCTATCGATCTCATGCTCCATCCGTCCCTCACTCATGAACAAGACCCCGAGATACTTAAACTCCTCCACTTGAGGCAAGGACACTCCACCAATCTGAAGAGGGCAAAGCACCTTTTTCCGGTCGAGTACCATGGCCTCGGATTTGGAGGTGCTGATTTTCATCCCGGACGCTTCACACTCGGCTGCAAACCGCCCCATGCATATTTAAAAATAAAGTGGTCCAAGTATGGAACCTTGAGGTACACCACGTGTAATATTCCTTTCATTTGAGAAGGTATCATTTATGTCCACAATTTGTTTTCTGTCAGCATCATTTAAATATGATCTAAACCAATCAGCTGACATTGACTAAGCTCCAAGGCCTTGATCCAGCTTGTTCAGCAATACAATATAATCAACAGTATCAAAAGCCTTCTGCAGGTCTAACAAAAACCCAGTGGAGTTCATAAGTTATTATACTGAAGAATAATACAGAACTTGCAATTAAATACATCTCTTAAATATAATTACATATTAATTACATATTTCGCTTTTGCATTTTTATTATACAGTGGAACCATCTTCAGGACATGTTTATGATTCCAGTCAAAGGAACAGATATCAGCACTATATATGATGAAAAGAGCAGGCAAATTGTCTACCCCTGTCGCTTTCGCCACACATCTGCTTTTCAGTATTTTGTGAACCTCTGCACTGGTAACAGAGGACACCACAAAATGATCTGGAGTTACATTTAGGTTACTATAACAACGCTTTAGAAAAGCCAGTCTGTGAAGTGAAACGAGCGCACCCTCTCTGTGTTTTGCTAGTACTTTCCAACGCGGTCAGCTGATAGGTTACGTCATTCAAAACAAACACGACCCCCTCCCCTCCCTCCATAGACCGTGAAGTCCGTGAAGATGCGCGACGGGTGGGGCTCGTCACCAGTCTCAACAAGAACATAAAGGCTGTCTGTGTCCGCTCACTTCGGCCGTCACGCTTTTCTCCTCAGAGGAGGTCATCTTTTTTTTTTTACGGATCCGTTTCGGGTTTGCTGTATCAAGCTTCAGCGAGACGTGTTTTTCCCTCTTCAAAATATTTAGGTAGGCGTCTTTGTAAACTTGTTTCTTGACAAATTACAAACGGGTTTCATGGCAAATAATGAGGTATTTTTTTTCGCGTTATTATACAAGAAGATTTAGCGCAGGTTAAGCTAGTTGGCCACAGTAAAAACAGCATTAGCATTAAATGTTACCAAACCTGGACTAGTAAAACATAGATTAACACGTCTTTGCCTAATCAGGGTTGTTGTTTTTTATTTTGTTTATTAGTTTTTTGGTATTCTGTTGAGCGAATTAATAAGAAGTCAGGAGAACTTACTCAAAAATGGCCTCTTGTTAGGAGGAATTGAAAAATTAAATGGTTAATTTTTTTATGGATGAGCTGCTGAACACAAAACTGGTTTCCTTTTTAACGAATCTGCAGCAGTGGCGTATCCAGATTATTGTGGTGGTGCTGGTGGGGTATCTGTGCAGCAGTAATGTTTGTTTAAATTTTACTTCCCTGATGGGAGGCTGAGCAGCCCATATGTACAACCCCTGGCAAAAATTATGGAATCACCGGCCTCGGAGGATGTTCATTCAGTTGTTTAATTTTGTACAAAAAAAGCAGATCACAGACATGACACAAAACTAAAGTCATTTCAAATGGCAACTTTCTGGCTTTAAGAAACACTATAAGAAATCAAGAAAAAAAGATTGTGGCAGTCAGTAACGGTTACTTTTTTAGACCAAGCAGAGGAAAAAAATATGGAATCACTCAATTCTGAGGAAAAAATTATGGAATCACCCTGTAAATTTTCATCCCCAAAACTAACACCTGCATCATATCAGATCTGCTCGTTAGTCTGCATCTAAAAAGGAGTGATCACACCTTGGAGAGCTGTTGCACCAAGTGGACTGACATGAATCATGGCTCCAACACGAGAGATGTCAATTGAAACAAAGGAGAGGATTATCAAACTCTTAAAAGAGGGTAAATCATCAGGCAATGTTGCAAAAGATGTTGGTTGTTCACAGCTGTGTCTAAACTCTGGACCAAATACAAACAACATGGGAAGGTTGTTAAAGGCAAACATATTGGTAGACCAAGGAAGACATCAAAGCGTCAAGACAGAAAACTTAAAGCAATATGTCTCAAAAATCGAAAAATGCACAACAAAACAAATGAGGAACGAATGGGAGGAAACTGGAGTCGACGTCTGTGACCGAACTGTAAGAAACCGCCTAAAGGAAATGGGATTTACATACAGAAAAGCTAAACGAAAGCCATCATTAACACCTAAACAGAAAAAAACAAGGTTACAATGGGCTAAGGAAAAGCAATCGTGGTCTGTGGATGACTGGATGAAAGTCATATTCAGTGATGAATCTCGAATCTGCATTGGGCAAGGTGATGATGCTGGAACTTTTGTTTGGTGCCATTCCAATGAGATTTATAAAGATGACTGCCTGAAGAGAACATGTAAATTTCCACAGTCATTGATGATATGGGGCTGCATGTCAGGTAAAGGCACTGGGGAGATGGCTGTCATTACATCATCAATAAATGCACAAGTTTATGTTGATATTTTGGACAATTGAAAGGATGTTTGGGGATGATTAAATCATTTTTCAAGATGATAATGCATCTTGCCATAGAGCAAAAACTGTGAAAACATTCCTTGCAAAAAGACACATAGGGTCAATGTCATGGCATAGGGTCAATGTCAACGAGCAGATCTGATTTGATGCAGGTGTTAGTTTGGGGGATGAAAATTTGCAGGGTGATTCCATAATTTATTCCTCAGAATTGAGTGATTCCATATTTTTTTCCTCTGCTTGGTCTAAAAGTAAACCGTTACTGACTGTCACAATCTTTTTTTCTTGATTTCTTATAGTGTTTCTTAAAGCCAGAAAGTTGCCATTTGAAATGACTTTAGTTTTGTGTCATGTCTGTGATCTGCTTTTTTTCTACAAAATTAAACAACTGAATGAACATCATCCGAGGCCAGTGATTCCATAATTTTTGCCAGGGGTTGTAGTCATCAAATGATGCTGATCCAGTTATGATGCTTTAGCTACT
This sequence comes from Thalassophryne amazonica, assembly GCF_902500255.1. NCBI lineage: Eukaryota > Metazoa > Chordata > Actinopteri > Batrachoidiformes > Batrachoididae > Thalassophryne > Thalassophryne amazonica. The sequence goes on from NC_047112.1 coordinate 89,029,712, forward strand.
GGATACTGGATGCTCTTCTTGGTAGCAATGGCAAAAATTGAACATTTGAGAGCTTGATTGAAATGAAACTACAGAATAAGCCTTTTCACACTATGGCAATGTGCATGCGCGACCAGGTTGGTTCAAAGGTCAAGGGGTGTAAAAACATAAACGGCGGCTCGGTCGGTTAGTGACAGCGTCAGTCAAACAACTGTCTAAATCCCTAAAAAACATAATTTTACAGATGCTTATAAGAAGGCGTGAAATGCAACTGTTTTGCCAAGCCCTTACAATATAAATAATTACCTTTGAGATTATCCCAAATGCTTTCTTCACCCTATGAATCACACAAGAAAAGCTGCTGGTGAAAATTCCTCTGTGCTTCTGGAGTGATTAGAGGTGATTTTATCAGCAAATCTACGAGAACAAATGAATAATCCACTACCAAATAATTTTATATAATGCAGCGTCCAGCACACAGCATGGCAGTGGGTTGCATTGGGCCGGCGAATTGTGCGGCAGTGCCATTGAGTAATTCCGCTCTTATCGTCCAGCCAGCCAGACTCGAGTTCAGATATCAGGTTGGGAAATGATTTACCGTCGTCATCTTTTAAAAGGGCAATGTAATCTGTCGTCTTGCTCTGTTGTGATACAAACCAATGCATTTTATCCCTTTATTCATTGATTCAAATCACAGGCACATGTGCCTATAAGCCTAATAAATGACACAGAACATGCAGGGATACGGGCCAGGCAGTTACTTCATGATTATTTACTAGAGACACCATTCAACTGCCATTCACCAACAAGATCCATGATTAATTTTATTTTATTCTTCACAAATAATTTATTTCACACACTCATAAATACGAACATAGTGCACAAGACTTATAGAGATCCGCAAAGTGAAACAGTGATCAGCTGATTCTGTGTTTCCAAATAGACACTGCCTGGATTGGCAGTGGGTCGAGTTGGGAAAAACCTAAATTTTCAGTTTGTGTGCAGCAATAGCTTCAGTTTTTCTTCCTTGGACACCAATACCACATTTTCACAAAAATCTTTCAAGGAATCAACACTCCAAAGGGAAAAATTATCAAAAAATGGGCTTCCTTAGAAGGGTGGCTGGTGTCTGCCTTAGAGATAGGGTGAGAAGTTCGGTCATCCATGGGGAGCTCAGAGTAGAGCCACTGCTCCTTTGCATTGAAAGGAGCCAGCTGAGGTGGTTCGGGCATCTGGTAAGGATGCCTCTTGGGCGCCTTCCTAGGGAGGTGTTCCAGGCACGTCCACCTGGGAGGAGACTCAGGAGGAAGACCCAGGACTTGGTGGAGAGATTATATCTCCACACTGGCCTGGGAATGCCTTGGGATCCCCCAGTCAGATGTGGTCAGTGTGGCATGGGAGAGGGAAGTCTGGGGTCTCCTGTTAGAGCTGTTGCCCCGTGACCCTATCTCGGATAAGCTGTTGAAGATGAGTAAGTGATGACTGACACAGGATAGTTGCAGATAAAATGTTATTCAGCTTCACTGTTTACGTGATCCAAACTATGTAAATATCTGTGTTCCCCCCTGTGTGTATAACTGATGATATTGTACTCCTTACGCTGTCTAGCTGCCAGACTAATTACTGTGAAGTATGTTTTATATATGTTATCCCAGATGACGGCGCGTGCACACGCAGTGACACCTCTCTGTCCCAACCGGGCAGTGATTTGTTCATTTAAAAAGTGTTTGTCTGAAGGTTTTACGTGTTCGTCTACGTCGAAATACTAGTACAGCCGACAGACTCTGCTAGACATCTGCAAAAGCATGCTTTGCAATGTTTTGGACCACGCAACAGAGACTCTCAAGGAGCTTGGATTACTCCGCTGGCCTGAAATACACTCAACAAAAATATAAATGCAACACTTTTGGTTTTGCTCCCATTTTGTATGAGATGAACTCAAAGATCTAAAACTTTTTCCACATACACAATATCACCATTTCCCTCAAATATTGTTCACAAACCAGTCTAAATCTGTGATAGTGAGCACTTCTCCTTTGCTGAGATAATCCATCCCACCTCACAGGTGTGCCATACCAAGATGCTGATTAGACACCATGATTAGTGCACAGGTGTGCCTTAGACTGTCCACAATAAAAGGCCACTCTGAAAGGTGCAGTTTTGTTTTATTGGTGGGGGGGGGGGGGATACCAGTCAGTATCTGGTGTGACCACCATTTGCCTTCCATTCTCCATTCGCATAGAGTTGATCAGGTTGTCATTTGTGGCCTGTGGAATGTTGGTCCACTCCTCTTCAATGGCTGTGCGAAGTTGCTGGATATTGGCAGGAACTGGTACACGCTGTCGTATACGCCGGTCCAGAGCATCCAAAACATGCTCAATGGGTGACAAGTCCGGTGAGTATGCCGGCCATGCAAGAACTGGGACATTTTCAGCTTCCAAGAATTGTGTACAGATCCTTGCAACATGGGGCCGTGCATTATCCTGCTGCAACATGAGGTGATGTTCTTGGATGTATGGCACAACAATGGGCCTCAGGATCTCATCACGGTATGTCTGTGCATTCAAAATGCCATAAATAAAATGCACCTGTGTTCTTCGTCCATAACAGACGCCTGCCCATACCATAACCCCACTGCCACCATGGGCCACTCGATCCACAACATTGACATCAGAAAACCGCTCACCCACACAACGCCACACACGCTGTCTGCCATCTGCCCTGAAGAGAGTGAACCGGGATTCATCCGTGAAGAGAACACCTCTCCAACGTGCCAAACGCCAGCGAATGTGAGCATTTGCCCACTCAAGTCGGTTACGACGACGAACTGGTGTCAGGTCGAGACCCCAGTGAGGACGACGAGCATGCAGATGAGCTTCCCTGAGACAGTTTCTGACAGTTTGTACAGAAATTCTTTGGTTATGCAAACCGATTGTTTCAGCAGCTGTCTGAATGGCTGGTCTCAGACGATCTTGGAGGTGAACATGCTGGATGTGGAGGTCCTGGGCTGGTGTGGTTACACGTGGTCTGCGGTTGTGAGGCTGGTTGAATGTACTGCCAAATTCTCTGAAACGCCTTTGGAGATGGCTTATGGTAGAGAAATGAACATTCAGTACAGGAGCAACAGCTCTGGTTGACATTCCTGCTGTCAGCATGCCAATTGCATGCTCCCTCAAATCTTGCGACATCTGTGGCATTGTGCTGTGTGATAAAACTGCACCTTTCAGAGTGGCCTTTTATTGTGGACAGTCTAAGGCACACCTGTGCACTAATCATGGTGTCTAATCAGCATCTTGATATGGCACACCTGTGAGGTGGGATGGATTATCTCAGCAAAGGAGAAGTGCTCACTATAACAGATTTAGACTGGTTTGTGAACAATATTTGAGGGAAATGGTGATATTGTGTATGTGGAAAGTTTTAGATCTTTGAGTTCATCTCATACAAAATGGGAGCAAAACCAAAAGTGCTGCGTTTATATTTTTGTTGAGTGTAACACCGGACTCGCCTGCTACTCCTCCCCCGGAAAGAAGGTGCCAGAAGCATTGTGCGAGGAAGCAGAAGAGGGGCAAGCGCGGACGTGTCCGGGCCAGGCTAGCGGCTAACCCAACTCGTCCAGCCATACATCCATCCTCCTGGCTAATTTACGATCACTGGACAACAAAATGGATCACATACAACTGCTGAGGTCAGCGAATCAAATAGTGAGTAACTGCTGTGTGCTTGTACTGAAACATGGTTAAATGACAACATTCTGGACTCTCCTGTACAACTGGAGCAGTTAGCATGCTACTGAGCGGACAGGGCCCACGTAAACGGAGGAAAGACTCGCAGCGGAGGCGTGTGTGTTTACATTCATGATGAATGGTGCCGGGACACTGTTGTAGTATGCAAACACTGTTCACCACTGGTGGAAATTATGATCATAAAGTGCCGTCCTTTTTATCTGCCAAGGGAAATTACTGCGATTTTGCTAGCTGGAGAACATATCCCACCCACCAACAACAATAGAGATAGGAATGCAGCAGTTATTGAACTGTACCAGGCCGTCAGTGAACAACAGACAGCACACCCAGATGGTTTCACCATCCTCACCGGGGATTTTAATCATACTGATCTCGAGACTGTCCTTCCAAAACTATACCAGCATGTTGATTTCCCAACAAGGGGGGATAACATTTTGGACCTGGTTTACACTACTCACAAAGGAGCATACAGCGCCATCTCCTCCCCCACATTGGACTCTCTGATCACATCACTCTTAGGCCTGGGTCCCACAAATAATGAAAGATGAATAATGAGCCACACATGGGTGTGTCAGCGATTATTTGAAGAATCACCCACGTTTTCATCTACAGTAGTGTTCAGAATAATAGTAGTGCTATGTGACTAAAAAGATTAATCCAGGTTTTGAGTATATTTCTTGTTGTTACATGGGAAACAAGGTACCAGTAGATTCAGTAGATTCTCACAAATCTAACAAGACCAAGCATTCATGATATGCACACTCTTAAGGCTATGAAATTGGGCTATTAGTAAAAAAAGTAGAAAAGGGGGTGTTCACAATAATAGTAGCATCTGCTGTTGACGCTACAAACTCAAAACTATTATGTTCAAACTGTTTTGTTTCTGTTTGGGGGTCGTCTCACAAACTGTCTGCAGCCCTTGGACCCAAAAAAACAATTTTACTCTCATCAGTCCACAAAATATTCCTCCATTTCTCTTTAGGCCAGTTGATGTGTTATTTGGCAAATTGTAACCTCTTCTGCACATGTCTTTTATTTAACAGAGGGACTTTGCGGGGGATTCTTGCAAATAATTTAGCTTCACACAGGCGTCTTCTAACTGTCACAGCACTTACAGGTAACTCCAGACTGTCTTTGATCATCCTGGAGCTGATCAGTGGGTGAGCCTTTGCCATTCTGGTTATTCTTCTATCCATTTTGATGGTTGTTTTCCATTTTCTTCCACGCGTCTTTTTTTTTTTTGTTGTTGTTGTCCATTTTAAAGCATTGGAGATCATTGTAGATGAACAGCCTATAATTTTTTTGCACCTGCGTATAATTTTTCCCTTCTCCAATCAACTTTTTAATCAAACTACGATGTTCTTCTGAATGTCTTGAACGTCCCATTGTCCTCAGGCTTTCAAAGAGAAAAGCATGTTCAACAGGTGCTGGCTTCATCCTTGAATAGGGGACACCTGATTCACACCTGTTTGTTCCACAAAATTGACGAACTCACTGACTGAATAGTAGAGAAGCTTGAATCTTCGACTGGACTGGGTTGTTTGACGCAAGGACGTTTCGCTTCAAATCGCAGAAGCTTCCTCAGCTAAAATTCTTCCTCTGGTAGTTTGACTTCTGTCTTGACTCTTGTAGAGAAGAATAAACCAAAGCCAGCAAAAGCTAGGACAGGATCCCTAGTTACAAACAGAGCAATATAGTGTATTCTATCAGATGCCAGGAAAACTGTAACGAACACTACATAGGTGAGACTAAGCAACCTTTACACAAAAGGCTATACCAGCACCGCAGAGAAGGCGCCAGTGGACCTCAGTCTGCAGTTCATCTCCACCTTAAAGACACTAACCACACATTTGAGGACAAGGAAGTTAAAATATTAGCCAGAGAGAAGAAATGGTTTGAGAGAGGGGTCAAGGAGGCATTCTTTGTGAAATGGTTGAAACCCAGCCTTAACCGAGGAGGGGGTCTGAGACACACTTTATCCCCTGTTTACAATGGGGTACTCAGGTCAAAGCAGTTTCAGTCTTTTGTTCATGGTAATGAGTCATTCACGTCATCAGCAGAGTCGTCAAGGGAGCCATCAGGAGAGGGTCCGTCCCATCATTAGGAGGGACAGCTGCCCTGTCATTAGGAGGGTGCTAACTAGAGCACAGTAGGTGATAATTAGAGCTATTGTTTAGTCACTAGCCTATAGCAGTCTGCCTCTCGATAGGAGGGGTCTGGTTACAACCCCTGGCAAAAATTATGGAATCACCGGCCTCGGAGGATGTTCATTCAGTTGTTTAATTTTGTAGGAAAAAAGCAGATCACAGACATGACACAAAACTAAAGTCATTTCAAATGGCAACTTTCTGGCTTTAAGAAACACTATAAGAAATCAGGAAAAATAATTGTGGCCATTCCAATGAGATTTATAAAGATGACTGCCTGAAGAGAACATGTAAATTTCCACAGTCATTGATGATATGGGGCTGCATGTCAGGTAAAGGCACTGGGGAGATGGCTGTCATTACATCATCAATAAATGCACAAGTTTACGTTGATATTTTGGACACTTTTCTTATCCCATCAATTGAAAGGATGTTTGGGGATGATGAAATCATTTTTCAAGATGATAATGCATCTTGCCATAGAGCAAAAACTGTGAAAACATTCCTTGCAGAAAAACACATAGGGTCAATGTCATGGCCTGCAAATAGTCCGGATCTTAATCCAATTGAAAATCTTTGGTGGAAGTTGAAGAAAATGGTCCATGACAAGGCTTCATCCTGCAAAGCTGATCTGGCAACAGCAATCAGAGAAAGTTGGAGCCAGATTGATGAAGAGTACTGTTTGTCACTCATTAAGTCCATGCCTCAGAGACTGCAAGCTGTTATAAAAGCCAGAGGTGGTGCAACAAAATACTAGTGATGTGTTGGAGCGTTCTTTTGTTTTTCATGATTCCATAATTTTTTCCTCAGAATTGAGTGATTCCATATTTTTTTCCCTCTGCTTGGTCAGAGATTCACAGCAGCGTTTAAAGATGTCACATTTTTTAAATGCAGCCCAAAAATAGACTCTCCACTATAGTCCAGCAGTTGTGCGCTGTGTGCCAGGGTGCTGTCCACCTAATACACCAGACCAGCTAGAACCAAACCAAGGGTTCCTGGACAGCTGCCTCTGTGCTCCTTGCTGGCTCCGCACCTCGCTGGCTTTATTTCTTCTGCGGCATTAAACACACACATCGTGATCCCACTTTTAACTTTGTGTTTGTCTGTTTAATCCTGCAAAATTGCTCTTTTGCGCATGCGCTGCTGTTCTCCATTCCTGGAGAGCTGCCTCTGTGCTCCTTCTCACTGGCTTCCTTTCCATCCGTGGCTTGCTGGCTTTATTTTTTCCCTGGCTTAAACACAGTCATTTTCACACCGTTATCCCACTTTAACTTTCTGTTCGTCCTTTTATTTCTGCAAAATTGCTTTTTTACACGCACACTGCCATTCTACATACACAATGAGGTGGTTGCTTTAATTATATACACCTGTGGATCACTTTCAAAAAAAAAAAATTTCTTTATTTCTTCAGCAGCTTACAAGTCACTGTGATACAACTTTTAACTTTGTGTTATGTCTTCAAAATCGGTCTTTTGCGCACTACCTTCTGTGTTGCCGCACAGCTCTGCGTTGCTTCACTGGAGTTATTTTCTTCCATGTCTTTAAACACACAGCCACTTTCTCACAGTCGTCCAAATTTTAACTTTGTGTTCGTCTGTTATTGACTGACAAATCACTCTTGTGAGCTGGTGTTCTGCCTAAATGCTCCTTTGGAGTGTGATGAGTCACTGCGTCAGTGAGCAGTACGCACACACAGCGGAGCTCATGTGATGCATTAACAAGATATTAAATCAACTATAGACATACCTTTACAGCTAGGAACTGTTTTATCAAGTTATAAAAACATAAAAATAGTTACCTTAAGGTCTGGTTCACACGGCAGGACAATTAGGCCGATATCGGACCCGATCTTGCCCTTCCGACAATCTTAAGGATGCCCCGACAATCGTGATGACGCTAAAGATAATCTTATCAGATATTCCTGCTGTGTGTGGTGTGTTAAGAGCTCTCTGATCTGCTCGGAAGGATGTCAGGAGCGCTCCGATTGCAAATCGGGGATATTCAACATGTTGGATTGTCTTGGCCCGATATTGCAGCATGTGCTATGTCCTCCGACCACAAACGAGCACACAGCCTGCTGAATGTGACGTGCAGCCAATCAGAAAGCGATGTGATGGACGTACGGAGCAGAAAATAAAATCAAAACAACTGTTCTGACTTACCAGAAAGTCCGGTGGTCGCGCTGTCTCCGCTCCTTTAAAGAACGCCTTTAATTTTTCTTTTTGTATTGTTTTTTTCCTCTGTTGTAAATAGTCCACAAAGTATCTCCATTTGTTTACTCTGAAGTCACGTTTAATCTTTTGCCAGATTTCCTGTCTGAGCTGTGAATGTTCGTGTGTTAAATCTGCTATGTTTTTTTTTTTTTTTTTAATCTCCACGTGTGTGGTCTCTTAGCTTTTGAAAACCTAAAGATAATTTTAAAATCCTGTCTTGTGAACCAGGCTTAAGCTGTTCAAAATACATTCCACATGGAGCAGGAAAGAGAGGAAAAAAGCATCCAGATGAAACAGTCCTGTGATTCCAGAAGCGATTAGAGGTGTTTTCAGTGTCCAAGGTTTGGCAGAAAATAATTAATCCCCTACAAAATAATTATTTTATATACAGCATCCAGTGCACAGAGCAGGTAGAACTGCATGTGCAAGAGGGCAGCCGCTCCAAAAATAGTCTCTCAGGTCCTGCATAGCTGTCAGGTGCATGGATAATGGGCTTTTAGCAGCCTCGTAAGCACCACACACATGCCTCTAAAACCTCGTACACAAACTGCCCCACACTGTTGTTGCTAAATTTTGAATATCTTGAAATTAGCGCCACGCTCAGAGAGGAGCCTCATTAACTGAAGAGACTCTAAGAGCCACTCCAAGCCACTATTCTCCCACAATAGTTGAAGAAACCCTCTCGTAGCAAAAAAAAAAACAAAAAAAAAAAAACATGCTGTGTGGCTCATTATTCATCCTTCATTATTCGGTGGGACCCAGGCTTTATGCTAATGCCAGCAAACAGACAGAGTGAAAGTCACCAAACTGGTGCGAAAGCAGGTGAGAGTGTGGCCAGAGGGAGCCTCCTCTGCTCTTCAAGACTGCTTCAATGCAACAGGCTGGGAAATGAAGCAGGCAGCCACTTACAACAACCAGACAGACATAGAGGAATACACAGACACTGTAACCTCTTACATCTCCGAGTGCATTGATGACGTGATCCACACAAAAAACATCTTCACTCGGGCTAACTGGAAGCCATGGCTAACAGGTGACATCCTCAGGCTGCTGAGGGCCAGGGACAAAGTCTTCAGAGCCAGGGATGAATCTGGCTTGAGAACAGCGAGAGCCAACCTGTCCCATGGCATCAAGAAAGCAAAACAGGACTACACTCACAAGATCACTGCCCATTCAAAGACAGCAAGGATGCACAGAGCCTATGGCAGGGCATTCAGGCCATCACGCACTACAAGCCCGTGGCACAGAACTGTGAGAGCAGCATCCCTCTGCTCAACAACTTAAATTGCTTCTTTGCACACTTTGAAGCACAAAACACACGCCCACAGAAGACCCCTCCCCACGACCAGACCCTGTGCCTCTCTGCCGCCAGCGTGAAGAGGGCACTCACAGCTATCAACACCCGCAAGGCAACAGGTCCAGACAACATCCCTGGTCATGTGCTGAAAGACTGCGCAGAGGATCTCAAGGATGTCTTTACGGACATCTTTAACATCTCCCTGAAGCAAGCCATTGTTCCATCATGTTTCAAAGCTGCCACCATCATACCTGTGCTGAAGAAATCTGCTCCATCCTGTTTCAATGACTACCTCCCTGTGGCTCATGAAGTGCTATGAACTCCTTGTCATGGCACACATCAAATCCACTCTCCCGCCACCCTGGACTCCTTACAGTTTGCATACCGAGCCAAACTATCCATAGAGGATGCAATCTGCTCTGCCCTCCACCCAGCCCTCAACCACCTGGACAAAAAAGACTCATATCCTGACTAAGCTCCATACTTTTCCAGGCATGGGTATACTGTCGAGTGATGGGGCCTCCTTGCTGATTTTGGGATTTATCACAAAACATTTTTGACAGGTTTTGATATGTTGGTGAATGCAGTGGTGGGCACAGATAACCAAAAAATTAACTTTGATAACAGATAATCAGATAACTGAAAAGTTATCTTTGATAAAGATAAAATGATAAACCACCCAAAAATGTAATCGGAAGTTACAGATAACCGATAAATTCCAGTATTGTCTCTGGTACACTTGCAACTACTAACAAGCTGATTTTGAGTTTTAACACCACGATCGCTTCTGGAAGCATCAAAAGCGACAACAGACCTAAACAGTGAGTCAGTACTTCTGTCTTTGAACATCTTGCCCCCTGCTGGAAGCTCCTGTTTATTACATGGCTTCCAGCACAGAAGCAAGCTGAGAGGAGCCACAAAGCTCAACTCTCTACTCAGTCACAATGCTGCCGTCAGGCAGAGGTCTTGGAAAATAAAGCAATGCTGAGTTATGGTTTGGTGTATAAATAAAATGATTACTGATAGAATAACTCTATTAATGTCAATTCTGTCATTTGTACAAAGTTAAAATATAACATATATCTTTTAATGTTGAATAATGCACTAATTCTGAAGTTTTGTAACAAACACAGACAGATCGCAAAGGATTCTGGGTAAAATGTGCCTCCGCTAACACTGATTGGTTGAGTCATTCATTATGTAAACCAACACGTTAATGTGACGTGTCGTGTGTTGGTGTTTACAGATAAATGTGCTTTTGTAAAATATTCCATTTTTTATTTGTAAAAACAGGCAATTTCAAAAAAAAAAAAAAGCCAAGTTGCAATTAAATAACCGTCTGATATAACCGGTGTCAAAAATAAATAGAACACTGCCATGATCTACTGGTGCCAGATGTTCAGTACTTAAGCTGGGTTTACATTATGTGAGTTTTGGCCCTTTTTCAGCTTATTTTTCATTCTTGCAAGAATTTTTTTGGATCGCACCAAGTTTCAGGTTAATCGCGTGTCCTGCATCATTTAGCATGCTTGGAGTAACGAGCTGCGTTTAACATCTCACGACCACCTCCTGATCGGCGATCGTATGGTCAGATGAAAATCAAACCTGTTTGATATTCTGGTCGGCCATCGTGAGGGTATCCCGCTGCTGAAGTACTACAAGCATCCAACTTCTCGTGCATGCAAACACCGCAGACCTATCTTGTAATGTTTTTTTTAAAACTTTGATGTCTCCCATCGCACGTTTTTGTAAAAAAATAAGAAATGTAAATTAAGCTTGAAAAAAAAAAAGCTTCTGTTTATGTTTTGCTTCTGGAAACATGAGTCCGATGTGTGGTTTTTGAACGTACAATGTGTGTGAAAACATAAATCGTGCGCTCTGAACTTTTACACCGTGCGGTTCTGTGGTACAGTTTGAGCTGGAACCGAGTACAGTGATTGAAAATATCAGCCCAGCTTCAGTTTGAATACTGCCATGAACACTACTGGCCAGTAGATGGCAGTAGAGACTGTAAAAACTTGCCAAAACAAAATTCCAGATAATCCGTGTCTGCTACATTTAAGATGCGTGGAATTTAATAAACGCAACCACAATAACAACGTCTATAAACCAAGAGAATATATTCACGAGAGTTTTAGGCACTAGAGTTTAATGCTGTTGTCCGTGGAGCCTGATCAGTGTCTGAAATGCATTTCTCATGTCGTGAACATACTGAGATTACCCTATCATACCCATAATGCACTGGGCACAGCATGTCCACACTAAAACCTTAAAAATTAGCACATTACCTTAAAACTAAACATATATCTGATATTTTCACTTTAAGGTGCGTTTACACATAACCAAGATGCATTACGAATGTCATTTTTCTGTCATTCGTGACACATTCCTGACATTCTTAATGTGACTTAATGCATCTGAATAGGTTTCTTAATAGTGCGTGTTGGTGCGTGATATTCTTGATATTCATGGAGCATGTTTTTGCCTGTCAAAAAATCTTCCACGAATGTCACACACCACCCTCATTTTGTCTCACGTCGTGGAGGTCGCAACTGAGCGTATTGATCCATCTTGATGAGTAGTGATCCTTAATAGAACGTGACAACGGTCGTAGTGGTTCCTGTGATGGTTCTTGGAGCCCAAACTGTCATGCGTTATGACGAAGTGACACGGAAACTGTCAAGTTTTGACACGACTTGTAACGCGGCGTCACATTTCACTGCGCGCCATGACAAATCAGTTTTCTGTCACGTGCACACAATTAAACTGGGCTCCAAATGTCGTTCCACAGTTCCTGCTGAAGCTCCTGAGGATGCTCCTGCAGGTGTTCCACCTGCTGTTGTAACCGATGAGCAGGAGAGCGAGTCTGAGCCAGAGGAACCAGAGGAGCGATGGGAGCCTCACGTGCAGCCAGACATCTCTGCACCTCTTCCAGTCCAGCGGAGGAAGAAGCGTGCGCACAATTAAACCCTGCTGCATCGCATTCAGTTTGATTACTCACACCAAGTCGGCTAAAAGTCTAATTTCAGTGCTCTTCAGCACGCTCCTGCAAGTGTTCCACCTGCTGCATGTGCCTGATGTTTGGGAAAATGTGCGAGACAAGAGCCGCATGAAGCCACACATCTGGCTCTGTCCTCCTCCTCTCTGCGCCACTCCATGGCACAGAGCCCAACTACGCATGCAGTCACAAAGTTCTTCTGAAAAACTGGAGCGATCTGAATTCGGTTGGATGAATATGGGTGTGTGTGTGTGTGGAGACAATTCACCTCGTTCACAACGTGACAGAACGTAACGATGCGCTGTTACGCGCAATAGCGCGCAACAACACGGAACACTATTCTTGACAATGCGTAATGGTTCCTGATAATTCTCCAGCAACACGTGCCATTAATCGTAACGTGTGGTAACAGGTTGCAGCAGTTCCTGAGGACACCTGATGCCTCTGCCCCGAATCATCACATTCGTGATCAGCGGCCAAGAATGTATACTTCGTGGCATTCGTGACTTGTCATCGTTATGTGTAAACACAGCATTATAAAACTTCAGACGTGACGTTAATTTAAATAACTTGTCCGAAATTAGTTTGGTTAAAATTTGAACCATAAGTTAAAAATGTATGCCTCTGGATGACTTGGGTGATATTGCTTGTATGGGGTTAAAAGAAGGTATGGGGTTAAAAAAGAAATTAGTTTTTTTTTTTTTTTGGTGACTAGTTCTCCTTTGCCTGCAAATGATAGAGTGGCTTCTTCTAGAAGCAGCTCTTGTCTCTTTGCAGAGGGTAGAACTACACATCTGCTACGAAACATTTAACAGGTAGGTGCTCACCTGATTTTAAATTTTACAAATGTTTGTAGCTGTTCAGCTTTGTTTACCATGTTATTGGTCTAAAAATTCTCAGACAAAAATTTAGCGCAAGATAATTAGTCTGATAATGGTTTTTAAAGTTATCTAAAAAGATAATCCGATAATGAAAACATTATCTTTGATAATGATCGGTTATCGGATTATTGGAACTGTGCCCGCCACTGGGTGAATGCCATTCTTTCTTTACCCCCTTCCAGTAATAACAGTCACAGATGTTTTGTCTGACATTTTTGCTTCTGCAAAAATTAAGGACATTTGGCATTCAGCTTTTAATGAGAACCTCTCCTTTTGCTCAATATGGCTTAGCTGTTTGTCTGAACTGGGATTTGGCATTTACTCATTTTCTGGAGGTAGAGTGTAAATCCACTGTGTTGCAGTAGAATGTCAAAAGCTGGTCATAAATTTGGCCTTCCATTGTTGTCAAAGTTGGTAAACTGAAGAAGTTTGGCGTTAGAGGAAGTAGATGTATGTCCGAGCGTTCACACACTTTTGGCCTTGAAGCTAAGTTGTGGCTTATGAAATGATGCCCTCCACCGAATAGGTCAACAAGTGGGAAAAGAAGAAACTCAGTTTCAAAATACAAGGTGACAATTCATCTCGTCATGTTTTCATGATGGAGAAGTCCATAAATTTGACCACAGACCTACTTTCTTTTTTGGGGACGGAAATAGAAAGAATGTCCATGTGTAATAAGAACGCTGTTGCATAGATCCGTTCACCACACAGAGCCATGCAGTAGCCTATACATGTGTCAAACAAAGTACATTGATGTCTTATGCCAAATGTTTACCTTTTTGTAAGTATACTGTGTAAATACAATTAAAACCTCTTTACACAAGAGAGGTATATTCTGGGCTGGAGACAGGAAGACACGGGAGGGTTGTGAGGGCAGCAGAAAAGATTATAATGAGGGCCAGGCTGCCAACCATTGGTGAACTGGCAGAACAGCGCTGCTTGTCTAGGGCAAGAAGGATAATCAGGAACACTTCACATCCCTTTAATAAACTGTTTTCCCTCCCGCCCTCAGGTAGATGGTACAGTTTTTACCCAACCACCATAAAACAGCTAAATACAAATTGATAGAAAGAACTGTCCAATATAGAATACACTGTTGCATCTGGTAGCAACTTTATCCTCATAGCATCTTCATATGTGCAATATCCCATGTCCTTTATTTATTTATTGTATGCTGTGTATATACAGAAACAGTTATCAATAGTTTTTTTTTTTTTTTTTCAAACCCAGTTTAGCACTATCACACACCTTGGACATTTAGTCTGTGCTTTTATTCTGTGTTTTTACTTATTCATGCAGTGCATTGATATTTCGTTCTGTGACAGTGTCTGTGATGTTTCTTACTGAATGACAATAAAAAAATGAGTCTAACTCTATATTCTGGCCTTGAGGGGTATAGTCTGGTGTAGGCCATTTTACACCTTGAATATAGTTTGGCCTAGGATAGTTTGTCCCCCGGTCAATACTCTGGCCTGGGCTAAACTGTACTCTGGTTTAATCTGGGCAGAGGTTAATTTGGCCTGTTACACCTGTACTTATGGTCATCACTGTTTATTATGTACATGATGCATGTATAAAAACAGGACTTGTTTATTTTCTGAAGGCAGATGAAGTTAACCATGATATGTACTTCATTTACTTTTATAAAATCCTGGAGAACCAAAGTATTTTGTTCAAAAAATAGATCAGTGTTTGCAGTTAGTCACAATCACATACCGTACTGTATGTACTACACACAATACTGGATTTGCTTCATGCAATTGTTAATTTTTTATCAGCCACACTATGTAAATTAGCATATACAGTTGTGGTCAGAAGTTTACATACACACATTGTGGACATGAATGTATGTGAGCAGATGAAATTTTTTGATAATATGTTCATCTAATGTTACGAGTACACTGTTGCTCTGATATGGGTTTGATTCATTTAACTTTGAGGTTGTAACATTACATTTTGATATATATTACATGATGCAAAAAAAAGGCACACTGAATATCGGTGAAGTGATGGAAGAACAGGGGAATAGCAGTATCAAAAAGTTGCTTCTGCATTTTGCTTACTAACTTGTAAATATGCCGCAAAACTCTAGATTCTGCTGAACAAAATATTCCAACAGAGACACTGTGGCTTTAACGTTGCTATTTCATTGTTTTAGGTGCCGTTTACACCATGGCTATGATGAAGAGTGGTTGGCTTCACAGACAAAGTTAGTTGTCACACAACAAATTACAACTGTTTCTATGTGATTTTTGCACATTTGGTATAAACATGGTGAAGATGCTGCTGTGGCAACTAGTACTTTAAATTCAACAAATAATTTAGGATTGCTTGACTCTGGCATATTTCCACTGAAGGTACCATCTTACGTCGATGGAAGAGAAACTGGTTTGACTTGTGGTCTGATGGGCGACTCGTGTTCTACAATGACCAACAACGACATGACATGGAAGATGAGGTCCATATGAGAGTAGACTGCATCAACATCCGCAGTTCTGCTGCATGTCAAGGTAGTGTTGTTCCTATTGAAGTTTGACTTCAGGCATTACTGTTGTAGTACTTGAGTCCGATCATGGTCTTGACTTGGTCTTAATATTGGAGTGCTTGAGACCGAATCTTTGAAAGTGGTGAGAGCTTGTCAAGACCACAACCAGGTTTGAGTCCTACAGCAGTCACTGTCATTAAAGTCTTGAATGGTTGCTTATTTGGGTGATTTGTTTCAGCCATACCTCTGGGATTGCTGGGAGCTGACCTGCTGTGTGCACTGAATGCACAGGCCATAGAGAAGGATATTAAAATAACTGGGCTTTAATGAATCTGACAATGTACATAATGATGTCTGAAAGACAATAAACAGATATTTCACTTATACCACTGGCTTTGAGCTTGTATGTATTTTGATCTAAGAGGGTTTTCATTTTTTCATTGATTGAGCAAGAGTATGCTCAAAGATGATGACAATAACTATTGTCCCCCCCCCCCCCCCCCCAAAAAAAAAATGACAGCACCCATGGCTAGTATTTACAGGTTTTTTCAAACAATGACTTCTCTGACTAATGTAGTATATTTTTTATATTTTGTGTTACACATTTCTGCTAGTATAAATAAATGTTCTTGTTCTTTAACTCCTCTAACAATGTTGGGCAGAGGTTATGTTTTCACCCGTTTGTTTGTCTGTTTGTGAAAAGCCTGTAATGCTGCATTTACACATAATAACGACAAGTCACGAATACCACGAAGTAGACATTCTTGGCCGCTGATCACGAATGTGATGATTTGAGGCAGAGGCGTCAGGTGTCCTCAGGAACTGCTGCAACCTGTTACCACGCGTTACGATTAATGGCACGTGTTGCTGGCAAATTATCAGGAACCATTACACACGATCAAGAATAATGTTCGTTACGTTCTGTAACATGAATGAGGCGAATTGGCTCAACACACAAATACCCATATTCATCCATCAGCTGCTGAACAATTCAGATTGCTACAGTTTGCTCTTCAAAATCCACAGCAGAAGAACTTTGTGATTGCATGCTTAGTTGGGCTCTGTGCCATGGAGTGACGCAGAGAGGAGGAGGAGACAGAGAGAGTCCGATGTGTGGCTCCACGTGGCTCTCGTCTCGTGTGTTTTCCAAAACATCAGGCGCAGCAGCAGCAGGTGGAACACCTGCAGGAGCACGCTGAGGAGTATTGGAATGAAACTTTTACCGGACTTGGCGTCAGTGTCCTTCTTCAGCATACTGCAGCAATGAAACTGAATGCGGTGCAGCAGGGTTTAATTGTGCACACGTCAGAGAAGAACGCTGTCACGCTCTATTAAGGATCACCACTAATCAGAATGGATCAACACGCTCATTTATGACCTCCACGACATGAGGTGAAATAAGGGTGGTGTGTGACATTCGTGGAAGATTTTTTTTGACAGCCAAAAACATGCTCCACGAAAATCACGAATATCACACACCAACACCCACTATTAAGAAACCTATTAACGTCACATTAAGAATGTCAGGAATTGTGCCAAGAATGACGCAAATATGACATTCGTAACGTGCCCTACCTATGTATAAATGCAGCATAACCCACAATTTTTCATATATCGTTATAAAATAATTTTTACAGAGGATTCATATCCTGATAGGGAAGAACTGATTCAATTTTCAAGGTCAAAGGTGCTAAAATCCAAAACTGGAAAAAAATCCCCATCCTTTAACACTGAACTCTGTCAAAAAAGACTGAATTTCTTTCATATTTGTTATGTAGGATAGTATCCTTTATCGACTGACAAAGTTTGATCGAGATCAGTTCCAAATTACAGATTTTGTGGCCATTTAAATTAGACGTTGAAAACCCAATTTACTGTATATTTTACATTATGTCTTAAACAAACGTGCCCCAATCATTCTCATATTTAAAAGTGAGGTGCAGACTGGCACTCACTATCACCTGACACAGTTTGATCTGGATCTGATCCGGATTGTGGATTTTGCGGACATGTGAATTTAATATTGAAAAGCCTATTTTGCATTATATCTCAATCAAAAGTGCCTCAGTTGCTCTCATTTTTCTGTTATGGATTTACCTACACTACTAAAATTGGATGGAGGTTCCAGTTTTATGCCCGTTTGTCTGTCTTGCAGTTATCAGTCGGAAACCAAGTGCCAAAAAGCAAGGTCAAATTGTGCATAGCTGAGATATAACCAATGTTCTGTAAAAATGATCTGAATAAGAATTCAGAAACCAAAAATTTTGAGGAAGGAAAAAACTCCTGACAACACCACAAAAACCCTTTGATTCAAGTGTATGAACTAAATACATCCTCCTGACATTTGATCACATCTGATTTAGATTATGAAAAGTCACTTCTAGCAGGATTTTGACCTTGAAATTTTTTTCCAAGGTTAAAATTTATGGAATTGGAAACTAGTGTTGGCAGAGGTTTGCGCTCTACTAGTGTAGTGCTCTAGTTTTTATTGTTTTCTTTGTTATTATTATTAATCGTAGCAGTAGTATTACACAGTTTGCTGCTGTAATTGTTTAACTGATTCATGTCTTTGTTTTTTCTGCTATTTGGCTCTTCAGACCTGAACCCACCAGAGGGAAAGATGTGTGATGCCTTGCTGCAGATCATGTGCAGAGATGGACGGGTCATCAGCGTGTGTGCAGACAGTGCAGATGATGCTCTGTAAGATGGCACATTCCTTTTTCCACTTATTCAAACAGTTTCAAGAATTTTATGTTATTTATTCCTTTAGAAAACACTAAATATGATGTTAATTGCAAGATGATATGTTCTTATTTTTAATTGCAGAGCATGGACCATGGCGCTTCAGGATGCAAGAATTAACACAGTGGGTTACCTAGGCTCTGGAATTGAACTTCATTTCAAGCAACATATAACTTCAAAACCACACACATGTTGTGAGAGACAGAGAGAGAAGGCAGACATGTTTGTTTAGCTACATTAATACAGAATTCTTCCCACAGGGTTGTGGAGACTTCTGACTGTAATGTTTAAGTTTTAGAATATATCAGCTGATAAACAGTGAGCAAAAATTATAGACACACACACACTCTCTCTCTCTCCTAGACGCCATTCACTGCACACTAGGCATGTGAATCTCATCACTGACAAAGATTTGATACGCACCTTCATACACTACCAGCCATACAATACATATAGCGATATATGATGATACGATGCGATACGATTCACTCCTGTTACCGATTTGATGCGATTTGATATGTATTTAATGGTGATTCAATTCCTTACAATGCCATATGATGTGATTTGGTGCATTATGATGCGATTCAACATGATGCAAAGAAATTATACCAAAAATTTAAATAGAAAATAAGCTGAAATTCAGTATAGTACTACGGTATTCTTCTTCTTCTGATTCTACTAGAGGCAGAGGATTTGTTTTACTCCTTATAAGCAGACAATTTACCAGATTCAACATTAAGGAACAGGAATCGGTTCCCTCATATGTGGAACCCTTTTCATCACTGTCAGAACTGTCAATGAGTGACTTAAAGTGAGTCACTCATTGACAGAGTACCACCTTGGCAAAAGTAATTTGAGATATTTTCTTACCAGTTTTGTTGGACCTCAGTTTACAATCTGAGGCTGTATCGACACCGATTAGCAGCACTGCATTCTTTACAAAAGACTTGCGTCTTGTCAAGTTTCCCATCTTTTTTTTTATAAAAGCCAAAGTAACTCCAAACGCCTGATTTAAATGCTTTAGGTGCGTCAAAAATTGCTTCCAACTGCTTGCTGAGGTTCTCGCAGACCTGAATGTTTCTTGCGGTAGAACTGTGCTTTCTGGCTTCAGTCTGTGGTGCATTCAGTGTGTCTCGGAAACAACATAGATGCAAGCAGGCAGCGAGCGATGCATCACAGTTTTACACATCAATTGAATCGATGCACTTGCATCGCGCACGTTTGTATCTAGATACCGATTGGTATCGATTAATCTCCACATGCCTACTGCACACCTCACTTAACCCTCTTCCTCACTCTATTTCTTTCATGACTAAATTGGTATAAAATCCTTTTTTTCAGGAATTGTGTGGACATATGTCCTTATTTCCATTTTAGAACATAACCATGGCAAAGTAACTATTTACTTCTCTGATTTAGTACATTTCTATGCTGAAATGGTCTCTATGAGTGATGAGCACACCTGCTAGTAAGTCCCTTCGGCTGCTCCCTTGTTTGCACTCGGGGTCGCCACAGCAAATCCAAGGTGGATCTGTATGTTGAATTGGCACCGGTTTTACGCCGGATGCCGTTCCTGACGCAACCCCACATTACATGGAGAAATGTGGCAGGGGTGGGATTTGAACCCGGAGCCTTCTGAACTGAAACCAAGCGCATTAACCACTTGGCCACCACCGCTGCTCCACCTGCTCCTAATCCATAATCAATCCAGCATCCACTAACTGTCTCACAGGTGGCAGACATGTCTGTAGGTTGTTACCTAGGCCTCTGGTTCCTAATCTGTCATTCTGGGATCCCAGGTTTTGTCTGCTCTATGGTTGTCAAAATTAGAAGAGCACATAGAGTTAGATAAACAGCATTATTTGAGTGAAGCACAGAGAAAAGGGGGGAAACTGTAATTTAACTAGTATATGTGTGCCAGAAACAACCAATCACAAATTGGAATTAAACACTTATTTTGTGTGTGTCCACGTGTGTGTGCTTGGGCTGGAGGGTCTCAGCCTTTCTAAGGTACAAATAGGGAGGTCTCCAAAGTGAAATGCGGTCGTATATTA
Source organism: Thalassophryne amazonica (assembly GCF_902500255.1). Classification (NCBI taxonomy): domain Eukaryota; kingdom Metazoa; phylum Chordata; class Actinopteri; order Batrachoidiformes; family Batrachoididae; genus Thalassophryne; species Thalassophryne amazonica. The sequence continues at coordinate 89,050,254 of NC_047112.1, forward strand.
TACACATTTATGTGTATTTATAGTTAGATATTTCAACATTTTTATTATTTTTAAAGGTTTTATCTACATTAAATGTCATCACATATCTAACATTATTATTTGTTATTTGTACAACCCCAATTCCAATGAAGGTGGGATGTTGTGTGAAATGTAAATAAAAACAGAATACAGTGATTTGCAAATCCTCTTCACCTTCTACACCACAAAGACAAGATATTTAATGTTCAAACTGATAAATTTTATTGTTTTTGTGCAAATATTTGCTCATTTTGAAATGGATGCCTGCAACACGTTTCAAAAAAGCTGGGACAGTGGTATGTTTACCACTGTGTTACATCACCTTTATTTCTAACAACACTCAATAAGCATGTGGGAACTGAAGACACTAATTGTGAGTGTCATGATTGGGTACAACCCCTGGCAAAAATTATGGAATCACCGACCTCGGAGGATGTTCATTCAGTTGTTTAATTTTGTAGAAAAAAAGCAGATCACAGACATGACACAAAACTAAAGTCATTTCAAATGGCAACTTTCTGGCTTTAAGAAACACTATAAGAAATCAAGAAAAAAGATTGTGGCAGTCAGTAACGGTTACTTTTAAAGCATATATGGGCGAGGATCACCATTTTGTGAACAACTGCATGAAAAAATAATCCAGCAGTTTAAGAACAATGTTTCTCAGTGTTCAGTTGCAAACAATTTAGGAATTCCATCATTTACAGTCCATAATATAATCAGAAGATTCAGAGAATCTGGAGAACTTTCTACACGTAAGCGGCAAAGCCGAAAACCAACATTGAATGCCTGTGACCTTCAATCCCTCAGGCGGCACTGCATTAAAAACCGACATCATTGTGTAAAGGATCTTCCCATGTGGGCTCAGGAACACTTCAGAAAACCATTGTCAGTTAACACAGTTCGTCGCTACATCTACAGTTGCAAGTTAAAACTCTACCATGCAAAGCGAAAGCCATACATCAACAACATCCAGAAACACCGCCGCCTTCTCTGGGCCCAAGCTCATTTGAAATGGACAGACGCAAAGTGGAAAAGTGTGCTGTGGTCTGATGAGTCCACATTTCAAATTGTTTTTGGAAATCATGAACGTCGTGTCCTCCGGAGAAAAGAGGACAAAGACCATCCAGAATGTTACCAGCACAAAGTTCAAAAGCCGGCATCTGTGATGGTATGGGGGTGTGTTAGTGCCCATGGCATTGGCAACTTACACATCTATGATGGAACCATCCAGGTTTTGGAACAACACATCAGTCATCCAAGCAACATCTTTTTCAGGGACATCCCTACTTATTTCAGCAAGACAATGCCAAGTCACATTCTGCACGTGTTACAACAGCGTGGCTTCATAGTAAAAGAGTGCGAGTAGTAGACTTGCCTGCCTGCACTCCAGACATGTCGCCCATTGAAAATGTGTGACCCATTATGAAGTGTAAAATACAACCAGAGACCAGGACTGTTGAACAACTGAAGTCGTACATCAAGCAAGAATGGGAAAGAATTCCACCTCCAAAGCTTCAACAATTAGTGTCCTCAGTTCCCAAACGCTTATTGAGTGTTGTTAGAAGGAAAGGTGATGTAATACCTTCAGTTTACTGGTGAGATGGTCTTATTTGTGTTGTTTTGTATTTTTAAGTTGGCTGCTGCTCCTCAGATCGGCTTTGCTCAAGACGTGATTGCTTCTGCTCCTCCCCCCTACTCGGAATATGCTCCCCCACCTCAGGTAACACCAATAAACAGCTCACGCATGAAGACTTAAAAACGTGTTAAAAGACCCATCTTTATTTATTTTGTGAATGTTTAACTTCAGTATTTTCTCTCAAAAACACATTAAACCCCACTGCAAGCTTGTGTTAAAAAATATTAATATATTATGATATATTCTGATTATGTAAAGCGTATTAGGTGTGGTGGAAGTGAATTAGGGGAGATTCCAAGTCATTTTTGTTACCGGGATGGCACATAAACTGAGTGCAAGTGGGCTGGATTTGTTCTCTTCATTAGTCATGGGGGTGTTGTGGGTATATAAAAATAAAGTGCCAGCTAGGGTTGGGTAATGCCTACGCAATTGAAAAATCAGTGTTTGCAGTAAAACATCATAGTAGATGATGAACTCTTCAGGGTGGGGTGTGGGGGTTTGTACTTTGTAAATACTTTATTTTACACTGTTTAAAATGTCTACGAATTAAATAATAAAGTAATAGCAGAGTGTCAGGTCCTATGGGCACTTGCCCCTATCCACTGCCCGTTGAACAGCACACCAGACCCTTTATTGTCTTCTAGTGGATGGTGACCCCAAATGGAGCTGACACCATGTTGTTGTTGTTTTTGATATCTTTTTTGGGCTGAGCCCAGTTGAGCCACATGATTGTCGACCTGATCACCAGGTGCTCCCCTGCAGCAACACCCCCCCGCTCTGGCTCCAAGAGGAGGCTCTGATTTCAGTTCATTTCAAACAACTTTATTAGTCCCTACAAGGGCCAGCACAGTCACACAACCACCCACAACGTGTGTCAGAAACAGCACTCCAGATTAAAACAACAAACAAAGGATAGTAAGCCCAATAATAATAATAATAAAAGACAATAATAAGAACAGTCGTAACATTATTGATGATGATGAAGGAAATGTCATTTAAAATGACTGTTGTCTGCGTTTAGCAGCTTGATAGCAGATTCGTTCTTCCCAACGGTACATAATAACGATAGCCTGAAGGCATCACCGTGAACTCACCGGACAGCACATGATCAGGTTGGCTGAGAATACGCTTAGCTTTCTTCTTCAACAAATGCAAGTCTCTTTGATTGACCTTAATTATTTTATAGCAAACCTTGACAATGCCATTCAGGCGGTTTTTGTCCTTAATAGACAATCCGTTGAACCAACAAACACAAAAAAATGTTATCTGGGCGTCCATGGCCTCGGTAGATGCGTCTGTGGCCTCTACCTCTTCACAGCCAACCCTTGCCAAGAAGACACAGTTTTGTCTTGATGTTTTGTTTCAGCCTTGCTGGATCCTGCATGTCTGTTCACCACGGAGTCTTGAAGAGTACTGAGGGATTCCTCCTGCCAACCCTATTTTTATACCAATCGCTGTCAATAAGCCATTATATGGTAGCTGACACATTCAGTAAGCTCTGTGGTCATCGGGAACATGTTAAATATGTCACCATATTTCAGTATGCGTTCAGTATAAGTTACTCATAGGTTATAAATACGTTTTGGGTACACTAGACAGTATTTCGACTGATAAGTCACAAGTAACGTGTGTGTGTGTATAACTTACCTACAATTTATGTCCCACGTATGCATTACATATGAGCCATATGCTGGCCTGCGTCCAAAATATTGTGCATGCCCCAAATTTTTTGACAACCTCGCTGTACTACGCAGTATACCAGCGTGTTTCAGTGTGCTCTTAACTTGTACAAAACTTAGCCATAATTTATTAGACGTACGCCAGCGTATTTTTCATACGTGGGCATACGCAGGCTAAATCGTTAAGGTGTGACAGCCCTGTCACATCAGGCACTCTGGGTCAGACTGTAAATTAATGTGAACATGTAACACTGCAAAATTGCTGATGACGCACATTCTTTTACTTGTCTTCGTGAGCGAGACTTGCCTCCCATCATCTCATGGCAGTCCTTGATGACTTTGCTGTTTTTAATCCATTTACATGTCAAACTACACTATTTCCTCATTTCAGCCATTGAGTCAGACCCTTTGTGATGAAATGACAAAGTATTAAAAGCATTCACTTATTCCCATTCGCAGGTCACTTGATTTCACTTTTGGTGCTATTAAACATTACAAGCTTTTTTTTTCCTCTCACATGATCATCTTTGAAGTAATATCCTGATTGGACACTTCTGACATTTCTGGGTGGGATACGTAGCCATACATGGTGTTCTGGAGCGTCGTTTATGCTAATTCACTATCCGTGAGTGTGGACTTTGGGTTTACAAGCGATATTCAACAATTACACACATCATCTACTCAGTAATCTGGAGTTTACGAGCTTTCCGGAAAGCTGTGGTGTGGCACCACAGTGTTTGTCACAATAAAAAAGTATGAGAAATTGAGAATCTTAGAAAAATGTTGCTGCATAAAAATCAATGTTTGAGTACAACAGGATTAAAGTACTCATGGGTTCTTGTATGTCAGGTTTTGTTTTTCTTTAATCAGCGTCAGGTTTTATAAATCCACAGATGGGTAAAATTTGCAACAATATGAGATTGAAAAAGTTCAGCAGCCAGATTTCCAGTCAGTTATTTCACAGCACCCTTTGTCTTGATCTAATTCTTTTCTTGTTTGTTTGTTTGTTTGTTTTCAGGTTTATACCCAGAGTCCATATGGGGATTACGCTGCACCTCCCCCACATGCCACGCAGATTGTTTACTCTGCTGACGGGCAGCACTATGCTGTTGCTTATCCTTATCAGTACCAAGGTAATGGAAACTGTGTTTCTCAGTGAATGTGTGTATTTACAGTACAGTGCTGTGGGGAGCTAAAACACAAAACAAACAAAGAATTCAGGCTTGGAAATTTTCTCCTATCCACCCATGACTTGTCTCAGCAAACCTGGCTGTAAGAGTGATACTTTAGATATGTAATATTATATAGTGTCACATACATAATAAAATGTGAAAGCTGAAGGGATCACAGTGGTTTTTCACAGCACTATATTAAATATAACAATGTGACACTAGCTGGCATTACAATTAGCACAAAAAATAGATACCAAATATAGATACCATAACTGGCTCATTTCATCTCAGGTCAGCACATTTTAGAAACATTTCACACATGACCAGCTCACATTTTGTGCCAGATATAACTGAATTGGCAAAGTAACAAATTTCAGGTCTGTACTGTCATTAGTCTCCTCTCATTAGTCTCGAGGAGGGGGAAATACATCCAGGCCCGAGGCGTCGGCTACATCCGCGGCTAGCAGCGGCTACATCCAGGGCTGGCGGCGGCTACGACCGTGGCTGGGGCGGCTGTGAACGAGGTTAGCAACGGGGAGGGTTGGGGTGCGGCTACCGGACCTGTGGTGGTGGAGGCTACTGGTGAGAATTGTTTTTGTAATCAATAGTGGCCATACTGAGCCACGACAGTCGGCATGGCACCACCCAGGAAAACAGATAAACTCGAGGAAGATATAGAGGAGATAAAGACCTCATTAAACCATATATCAAAAGACGTCTAATCTAGACAAACTGATGGTGGAAATTAAAGAACTCCAAAATCTGGTTAAAGAGAAGGACAAGATCATTAAGAAACTTGAGCAACGTGTAGATGAACTTGAACAATTTACTAGAAAAGATGACGTTATAATATCTGGACTAGAAACAAGGCATCGGACATATGCAAGGGTGGTGGATTCTGGTGGAGCCAGTGGGGAGGATGCACCACCTGAAGAAAGACAATCATTGGAACAACAAGTTACAAACTTTTTATATCAAAAAGGTGTTGTCATCCATCAAGACACAATATCAGACTGTTATACTATTCCAACTAAAGATAGAAAAAATAAACTATCTAACATTGTTATACGATTTACAAGCAGAAAATATAAATATGAGTTATTAAGACAGGCAAAGAATTTGAAAGGAACGAGTGTCTATATAAATGAGCATCTAACAAAAAAAAAATGCAGATATTGCTAGGGAAGCAAGACTACTAAGAAAACAGAAACATATTGTTGCTACATGGGTCTGGAATTGTAGGGTGTGGATTAGAGTGAAAGAAGGAACAAACGGTATACAAATCAAAAACATGGAGGACCTTACGAAATACAGACCTGAATAGACAATCAAATATAACATCTGTTGGTAATTGGACCAACAAAAAATCAGATCAAACATGGAAACAGAGGATAAAATATATGACATAGACACTAATATTGATGAAAGTATATTTGACTTAAAAACGATTGGTTGTGAGTATTATACGGTAGAACAGCTGAATAGTGAAAAAATTGCAGAAGATACCCTGTCACTCATACATATAAACAGTCGAAGCTTGTATTGTAAAATGTCACAAATAAAAGATTATTTAAATCAGTTTAAAAATAGATTTAGTATTGTTGCAATCACTGAATCTTGGCTTAAAGATGATCTCATGGATGAAGTTCAAATGGAGGGATATGAGCTGTATTTTGTAAACAGAAGATATAAAAAAGGCGGTGGTATTGCTCTGTATACAAAAACAGATCTGATGTGTACAATTGTTGAAGAAATGACAATTATGAATGATGTCATAGAAATTGTAACAGTGGAACTTGTACATGAAACATCTAAGAATATTTTAATTAGTTGTGTATACAGAGCACCAGATTCTTGTGTTGTGAAATTTACAGATAAAATAATTGAATTATTCCATCAAATTAAAAACAAAACGCTTTTTATGTGTGGGGACTTTAATATTAACATAGAAAGCTCCAGCTGCCAAAGATTAAGTGATTTTGTGAATACAATGTATAGTTTGGGGTTATTCCCCTTGATAACAAAACCAACCAGAATTACATCGCAAAGTGCAACGGTAATTGATAATATATTTACAAACAGAACAGATGAAATTATCAAGAATGGGATCTTCATGACAGATATTAGCGACCATTTACCAATTTTTTCAATATTTAAATATAAAAATAGGTACAACAAAAAAACTGATATAAACTTTAAAAGAGATAAGTCAGTAAAAGCCTTAGAGGCATTAAAATATGACCTTAAAAATCAAAACTGGGAAGAAGTTTATGTCAGTGATGTTAATGTAGCATATAACTCATTTATGAAAATATTGATGAAATCATACAATAAAAATTGTAAATTAATTGAAATTAGTAAGAAAAGAGTAAATAAACCATGGCTGACAAAGGGAATAAAAAATGCTTGTGCAAAGAAAAACTATTTATACAGGTGCTTTTTAAAATTGCAAACAAAGGAATCAGAACATAAATACAAAAAATATAAAAATAAACTATTAACAATAATTAGGAAACAAAAAAAAGATTATTACAGTGAAAAACTAAATAAGAGTAAAGATAATATGAGGGTAACATGGGGAATTATAAAAAGTGTGATTGATAGTGATGGAACGAAAGAAACTATTCCAAATTACTTTGTTAAGGAAAATAAAGAGATATATGATATAAAAGAAGTTGCAAATGGGTTTAATGATTATTTTTCAAATGTAGGGTCAAGTCTGGTGGGAAATAAACCAATAATAGAAGATAAATTATGTACATTGGTAAATACGGTCAATAGTATGTTCCTGGACAATGTGGAAAAAGATGAAATAAGAAATATTGTAAAAAACTGTGTAAGCAAAAGATCAACTGACCATGAAGATTTAGACATGATGACTGTAAAAAGTATAATAGAAATTGTTATTGAACCATTTACTTATATTTGTAATCTGTCTCTGTCAACTGGGGTTTTTCCAGATGAAATGAAAATTGCTAAGGTAGTCCCATTATATAAAAATGGAGACAAACATAATTTTTCTAATTACAGGCCAGTATCATTGCTTCCACAGTTTTCTAAAATTATGGAAAAAGTTTTTGTAACAAGATTGGATAAATTTATTGAGAAACATCATATTTTAAATAATGCTCAGTATGGATTCAGAACAAAACATTCGACAGCTATGGCAATTATGGAACTAATAGAGAAAATATCAACAACAATAGATAATAAGGATTATTTTGTAAGTATTTTTATTGACCTGAAAAAGGCTTTTGATGTTATAGACCACTCAAGATTGCTCCACAAGTTACAACAATATGGAATAAGAGGTGTTGCACATCAGTGGGTAAAAAGCTACTTAGAAAATAGAAAACAGTTTGTTCAGATAAATAATACCAAATCAGAATTGTGTAACATTATTTATGGAGTACCACAAGGATCGGTACTTGGACCCAAACTGTTTATTTTGTATATCAATGATTTTGTGAATGTATCCAATGTGCTTGGCAGCATTTTATTTGCTGATGATACAACGCTGTTTTACTCTGGATCAGATATACAGGAAGTAGCACAAGTGATAAATACAGAGTTGGAAAAAGTTAAACATTGGTTTGATATAAACAGATTGTCACTAAATATTAATAAGACAAATTTCATATTGTTTAATGATAGAGCGAAAGAAAATAATGTGTCATTACAAATAGATGGAATGGATATACAAAGGGTAAAAGAAATGAAATTTTTAGGAGTCATGATTGATGAAGATCTTACATGGAAGTCACACATAAATTACATAAAAGGAAAAATAGCGAAAGCCATTGCTGTTTTGCATAAAGTAAAATATTCATTAAATAGTTATGGTTTATTAACATTGTACAATTCATTGATTGTCCCATATTTAACTTACTGTGTAGAAATCTGGGGATCAACATATACAACCTATATACAACCTTTATTTATTTTGCAGAAAAGAGCTTTAAAAGTGATTAGTAACAGTGGTTTTAGAGATCCATCTAATCCATTGTTTATTAAGTATAGGGTACTTAAATTTCATGATTTAGTTGATTTGAAAATATTACAAACGATGTACCAAGTTAATAAAAATACTTTACCAACAAACATTCAAAATATGTTTGAAAAAAGAGTAAGTAGTTATAAATTGAAAGGAATAGAAGTCTTTAAAAAACCAAGATTTAGAACCAAAGTAAAGGAAAGGAGTATTGCAGTAAATGGTGTCAAATTATGGAACAATCTTAATAAAGAAATTAAAGAATTAAGGTCACTTAAATTATTTAAAAAACATATTAAATTAGATGTATTAAGTAAGTATGAAACTATGAAGTAAGTCAGTGGGCTGCAAGAAAGTCAAAAAAAAAAAAGTAAACTGTTAATAATGTTTGGAGTGTCTTAAGTTTAAATATAACCTGTCAGTGATGTAATCTATTAATTAATGGTCATAATTATGAAATGGGTCAGTGGTATGTGACAAGTTAAAGAAATGCAATCTGTTAAATAATGTTGACTATGATGCTGTATATTGAAAGATTGTATTGTTAAAAGGGGCAGAAATCATAAGACTTGTTCTTCTTTCTGCTCCTTTTCATTCTGGTATTGTGGTGCTTTTGTTTTTTGCTTTTCTGTTTTTCTTTTAAATGAATGAAATAAATATTAAAAAGAAAAAAAAAAAAAAAAAAAAGAAAAACATCAAGCCAGGTGTATTTTTAGAGCTTTTTTCTAGCATCATTGTTTGAAGGGGTTATTTTAAAACTTCAACATCTGTCAGTTGGTCTGTGTTAGCTCCAGCTGCAGACTGAAGGCTGATTTAAAAAAAACATTTAAATCTAAAATCCTCCTCTGCTCCACTTCATCATGAAGCCGTATAGCTGGGGATATAAAATCCAAAACTTTCACTGTGCACAATTTCTCCAATCACAGCCACAGAAGCCTATAACTTCTTCTGGGTTGTCTCGGTGTGTTGGTGGCTTTCCTCACTATTCTCCTTCTTGCACAGTCACTTAGTTATTCAGAACTGTCTACTCCATACAGATTTACCATAGAGTGCCATACTGTTTGTATTTCTTTATAACCGATGTAAATAAAGTTCAAGACATATTCAGTGACTTGGAAATGTTCATGTATCCATCCCCTGACCTGTCTGAAGAAAACTGGCAATAAAACTGATTATTTACATACCAAAGGGGCCCATTACTTATGCAACCCATCATCTTGGCTTTTATATTCTTAATTAATTTATGTCAGGTTGTAGAGATTTACTTTCAGTTTGAATCTAAGGAAGATAATTTTAGAAATTTTTATATTGAGAAGACTGGTTTACTTTTTGTATTTGAAATGTCATAAACAAATTAAAATGCGTGAAATACCAAGGGGCTGAATATTTTTGCAAGCCACTGTGTGTGTGTGTGTGTGTGTGTGTGTGTGTGTGTGTGTATATATATATATATATATATATAATATTAGGGTGGTGTTCATGTTATATAGTGAAAAAATCAACGTTGTGAGAGACTTCGGCCACATGTTTTTGTTCCACTTGGGGTTTTATAGGTGCAGACCAAATTTGAACTTAATCACATAAGATTTAGAGGTGCCCCAGAGTGACACATTTTCTTCTTCCTCTAGTGGCAAGGCAACATCACCCTAATGGGAGAAGACTGATGCCATTATTTTTCTTTTATAGGTACATGTGATGGCTTCTAATAGCAAAAAAGTTGATTGGTCACCCAGAGGAGAACATTACTGGATTACTACATTGCTTGTTTGGGGAAAATTGTTACTTTGTGGGGGACCCCTAAAAAATGTCCAATTACAATAAAATTTGGCACAGATTTATTAGTGGAACAAGAACAACATGTGGCCCAAAGGATTTTGTAACATTTGACATTTGTACACACACCACCTCACCTACAAAGTGCACCATATGGTCTGAAATCAGGTGAATTGTTGTGATGTTGTTAAAGCTCAACTTTCTACGCTTACGTGTAGAAAGTTCTCCAGATTCTCTGAATCTTCTGATTATATTATGGACTGTAAATGAAGGAATTCCTAAATTGTTTGCAACTGAACGCTGAGAAACATTGTTCTTGAACTGTTGGACTGTTTTTTTCATGCAGTTGTTCACAAAGTGGTGATCCTCGCCCCAAACTTTGCTTGTGAATGGCTGAGCCTTTTGGGGATGCTCCTTTTATACCCAATCATGACACTCACCTGTTTCCAATTAGGTGTTCTTTGAGCATTCATCAACTTTCCCAGTCTTTTGTTACTCATCCCAACTTTTTTGAAATGTGTTGCAGGCATCCATTTCAAAATGAGCAAATATTTGCACAAAAACAATAAGGTTTATCAGTTTGAACATTAAATATTTTGTCTTTGTGGTGTATTCAATTGAATATAGGTTGAAGTGGATTTGCAAATCATTGCATTCTGTTTTTATTTACATTTTACACAATGTCCCAACTTCATTGGAATTGGGGTTGTAGGAAAAACAAGTTGCTGTTTATTTTACAGCCAAAATTTCTGCTGGTGTTCTCTTATTTTCATCAAAGTATTATTTGAAATACTCCTATATTTGTGTGTAGTGGCCTCCCAGTGTAGTTTCTAACGCATGTTAAAAGCCACTGTATTTTAGTCATTCTCACCAGTACGCATGAAAAATAATGTTACTGATGGCTCAGAAGCTTACAGGGACAAAGTTGCAATTTACAAGGAAAGCCATAATATGATTTTAAAAATACTGCACAGCTATGCAGTGATGATACTGTGGCGCCAATATACCAGAAACTAAAGTATTTCCTTATTTGCCCTCATCCACATCCTTATTTTTTAAAATGCTGCCAATTTCTCATCCTTTCTATTGCTAATAATCTCAAAATCTTACTTTTGTCCACATTTATAACTTTTTTCTTATTGTTTACTTGAAAAATTAACTCGAGTATTGTAATATGCTTTTTCTTTTAATACTGTATTTGACAGTTTGACACTTTTTAAAAATTATTGACTTTATTGTGATCATAAAGATAAAAATATATTGAATTTTCTTTTAAAGGTCATCTTAGTAACCATTACATTGTGGGGTGGATCTATGCAATGGTATGAAAGCAAAATTCACTATTGCAAAGTCTGATATTTTTGGCCTTGCCAAAACCTTTACACCCTCATTGGACATAAGAAACTATGTCCGAAACTATAACAGATAACTATGTATCGAAACTGGACTTGAAAGTATGTACTCACAGAACTCGATATGCAAACACTCTACTGTTTGCTGTTTTCTTATTAACACGCAGCAGCCTGTCCTCCTGAGATCACAGGTTACCTGCTGGTACGTAAAGCTGCACCAGCTCAGCCAGATAAGAAGGTGCCCAAACAATAAGGTTTACGAGGGTAGGCTGAAAAGTTCTAAGGCTCCCCATGAAGGAGTAATGCATTAACTGCATTATAGTGAGCCTTAGAACTTTTCAGCCTACCCTCGTATATAGTTTAACAACAGAATCTTCCAGTCTGCCCTCGTCTGAACAGGTAGCCTGTGTAAAGAAGCCAACACAGGTGTATGATCAATTTTATTGCTCATCACTATTCGAGCAGCTGCATGAGGAACTATCTGAAGACTTCCAGTGCTTTTTAGTGGGAGGCCAGAAAACAAAATATTGCAGTACTCACTTCTGGATGATATGAATGCATCAATCAAACACGTGTATGTTGCTGTGACTTGCAGGTGGCTACCTGGCTCCAGGAGTGAACCATGTTGTTATTCGGGAACGACAACGTGATGACGGAGGAGACGTGGCTTTGGGCATGCTCGCTGGGGCAGCCACTGGTTTGGCACTCGGCTCGCTCTTCTCTGTATTTTAGGGCAACTCCGCCTTCATTAGCATGCACCCGGTAGCACATAATTCCCCATATTTGAATATGTTCGTCTCTGTGCCGTCACATGAGTTGGATGAAACAGCTGGGTCTGCTTGTACCTATGACGTTTGACTGTGATGGACGGATGGATGAGTGACTTCCTCGTGTGTCCTCCTGTAGAAAGGTATTATTGACACTTTCCTCTGTGTGCTATGAAGATGAATGTAGTTAACCAGAAAACACCAAGATTTATTCAACCTTGAAAATGACTGCAATAACAGTAAAAACTCTTGAAGGTGTGTACATTTCAGGTCCTCTTAACTATTGTTCATGATCCATGTTTGTCTTCTACATTGGTTTCTTTTCATACCGGTTTGGTTTTGGTTTCAGCACACTCTACCCCCTGATATTTATAACTTTGCTTCATGTGTATTATTTGATTTTTGGCTGTGTAGTGTTTCTTTGGATTCTCAGGTTATTTGTGGTGGAGGCAGGTTCAGATGTGAGATGTGCAGTTAAATGACAAGAGCAATAATTACTTTTATTGTAGCACTTTAAAGGGATAATCCCTGATCTAAATGCATATGGAAGCATCGCCCCACCATTAAAGAATCAAGTTTCATATTAGCCACCATGAAGTTTCATCCCATTATAGACAATTAGCATATATGTTGTATTAGTGGCATACATTTTTCCAAACAATATATAATTTTTTTTGTTGTTGTTTTAAAGTACATTTAACACTACAGAGTGAATTGTCTGGATATACATGTGCCTATAAAAACTCTCAGCTGCTAGTACATTTTTTTTTCTTTTTGTTTTGTTTTTAAAGTAGATTTTTATGCATAATTTTTTCCTTAAATAATCAGTAATCAGAGTGAAAACAAATCTCTGCATGATTGAAACTACATGAATATTTGGATTATGTAAGTACTCACCTCCTTTATTATAATACAGAAGTAGATCAGAGACCACGGCGATGCCACACCCACCTTTAAAGGTATCAGGCACATAGTGAAAATGTTACGTAGACTTTAAAAGTCAAGTTCACTAGCTATTGAATAACAAGTCACTTCCACCAAATTAGTAATTTTCCTAAAAGTTAACGAGTTTTATCAACTGATCCAAACCAAAGTTCGATCACTTCTGCCCACCTTTCAGCCCAGTGTAGCTGTCACATTTGATCAAAATCAAATATTAAAATAAAAAACTAATCAAATTAGGCATTCTTAAGATACCTTACCAATATACATGCAAATATAGCTACATGGGGGGGAAAAAATGTGATCAGAAGAATGTGTGCTATTGCACATTTACAGTCTGGTTAATGGCTGAAGATCAGTGGCACAGTTCTGATAATTATTTGTAACACCATACAGACCTGCTGTTGTATTACCGAGTCATGCACAGGCAGATAGTTTTGACTTATGGTTAAAATTTTAAACAAACTAATTCCGGACAAGTTATTGAATTTAATTTAAGGTGAAAATATCAGCTATATGTTTTAGTTTAAAAGTAATGCACTAATTTTGAAGGTTTTAGTGTTTAGACACACATGCCGCAATGCATTATGGGAAGATTAGTTTCCTAACATCAGTGGTTGGCTGGTCGGTACAACACACAAGTTACTGAAACTTGTGGTGGGTTTTACAAATAAATCTCTGTGTAAATATGTATTTTTTTTTTCCATTTCTAAAAAAAAAAAAAGGCAATTTCAAAACTGAAAATTGTTTGTGATTCAGCACTTTTAGCGAATGTGTGGCTGCTCACACTTCCATGAACACTGCCATCTACTGGAGCTACACCGCCATCTTCTGGATGGCAGTGTTCATGGTATGACAACAAATCATTATTTTGTTTGGTAATTTTAGTTTTTAACAAGCCGCCATTTAATCCTCAGACTGAAACTGCTTAAAAGTAATACATCTGTCCAGACTAACTTAATACTTTTAGAAGTTGTCAGAACATTGTTGACACCGTTTGCAAGCAAACAAACGTTTACACATGATCAGCCCAGAAACACAAAATGAGCACTAGTCATGACAACAAACTTGAATTATTTATGTATTTGGTTCCAGCTGTTTCACTTAAGTAGATGCAGTGCCTCAGTAAGGTACCAATTTTTGAATGGGTTGTGTGATGTCATCACCACAAATAGGTCTCTACATCAGGAAATACTCAGCCTGTACATGCTGTGCTTTAAGGTGAACTCCTCACTCCTTTGTTTGTATTATCTGTAGTTATCTTTCACTGGCAGCTGTTTAATCATTCTGTTCCATTTCAGTTTAAGTGAGTTTAGAGTTTTCTGTTTTGTCTTTGCATTGGTACACATGCAGATCAAATGATCAGTCTGTGGCCTTATCTTGAATGTTTGTTCTGTGGGTTCAAGTCTATACAACTGCATTATTTGTATTTCAACTTTAACTTATGAAAATAGTAACCAGCTTGCACAACTAACGCACCAATGATGTCCTTTTTTTCTAGAGATGTAAATTTCAACCTGTTATTTCTCTCATTTGATCATGAGTTCTTTTCCTTGCATAACATATCTGACAGTTGAAGTGTATTTTAACAATTAAACATATTCTCAGTCATCTGAGTCATTTTTCAAAACATAAAAAAAAAAATCACAGGATGTCATCAGTAATGTAAATGACCACTTCAAACTATAGTCAATAGATACACTTAGAAGTATAACCCCTGGCAATAATTATGGAATCACCGGCCTCGGAGGATGTTCATTCAGTCGTTTAATTTTGCAGAAAAAAAGCAGATCATAGACAGGACACAAAACTAAAGTAATTTCAAATGGCAACTTTCTGGCTTTAAGAAACACTATAAGAAATCAGGAAAAAAAAATTTGTGGCAGTCAATAACGGTTACTTTTTTAGACCCAGCAGAGCGGAAAAAATATGGAATCACTCAATTCTGAGGAATAAATTATGGAATCACCCTGTAAATCTTCATCCCCAAAACTAACACCTGCGTCAAATCAGATTTGCTCGTTAGTCTGCGTCTAAAAAGGAGTGATCACACCTTGGAGAGTTGTTGCACCAAGTGGACTGACATGAATCATGGCTTCAACACGAGAGATGTCAATTGAAACAAAGGAGAGGATTATCAAACTCTTAAAAGAGGGTAAATCATCACGCAGTGTTGCAAAAGATGTTGGTTGTTCACAGTCAGCTGTGTCTAAACTCTGGACCAAATACAAACAACATTGGAAGGTTGTTAAAGGCAAACATACTGGTAGACCAAGGAAGACATCAAAGCATCAAGACAGAAAACTTAAAGCAATATGTCTCAAAAATCGAAAATGCACAACAAAACAAATGAGGAACGAATGGGAGGAAACTGGAGTCAACGTCTGTGACCGAACTGTAAGAAACCGCCTAAAGGAAATGGAATTTACATACAGAAAAGCTAAACAAAAGCCATCATTAACACCTGAACAGAAAAAAACAAGGTTACAATGGGCTAAGGAAAAGCAATCGTGGACTGTGGATGACTGGATGAAAGTCATATTCAGTGATGAATCTCGAATCTGCATTGGGCAAGGTGATGATGCTGGAACTTTTGTTTGGTGCCGTTCCAATGAGATTTATAAAGATGACTACCTGAAGAGAACATGTAAATTTCCACAGTCATTGATGATATGGGGCTGCATGTCAGGTAAAGGCACTGGGGAGATGGCTGTCATTACATCATCAATAAATGCACAAGTTTACGTTGATATTTTGGACAATTGAAAGGATGTTTGGGGATGATGAAATCATTTTTCAAAATGATAATGCATCTTGCCATAGATCAAAACTGTGAAAACATTTGTTGGTACGATTAGACCTTAGTCGTGTGAAGCACATTGAAGCAGCTTTGTTGTGATTTGGTGCTGTATAAAATTAAATAAATTGAAATAACTTTCATGACGTCTGAGTGAAAGTTGAATATACTTTAGGGCCCCTTCACACATAGTGCGAATATGTACAACTCAGGGCAGCTCCCATTGGAACAGCTTGTATGACTGAACCATGAAACATCGCGCCAACGGGCAGGTTCATGCACGTAGGAACACATTGCGCAGCTGCTGTGAATAAAAAAAAAAAAAACATGCTGTGATGGTTTCATGCATGTGGGAACACAGCAGCTGCACAAATACAAAAATAAAAATTACATGCCACCCACGGGACACAAACCCGCACTTTCCAAAAGCTCTGATTACCAGTCAGAAATTTTTACCACTGAGCTACCATCGCTGTCTTGTGAAAGCTGCGGGAAACTGCCTGATATCAGGAAGGACATGGATGTATTTTAAAAAATAAAACCACACACCATATAAAACACATTTTATTGATTCCCGCTTATCAAGCGGACAATACAAATATGATCCGTCTATTCCTCTATAGATGAATATTGAATGCTCACAGACGTACAGTCATGAAATGACATGAATGAAGCAGGGTACTCATGTCCACATCTGCTGGTGCATGTCCTGCCGACACGCATGTTTTGTGGACGGCGTGCTGCAGGACAGACATGCATTATGTGGAACAGAGTGCAGGTGGGTGACGTGACTGAACGCCTGCTGCGTGTTATGATCTGATGGTCCGTTTCAACCTTGGGGCAGCCTGTCAATATGTGCATGCACTCGCTTGCTGCAGCCCGTTGCTACAGTGATATGTTTTTACTTATGTCCACTTGAGGACAGCAAGCAGACACGTGCGTCACAGTGGGTAGTTGTTAGTCCATGTGCGTGCAAACAATACGTGCTGTCCAGCCGGTGACATCCAGATCTACAGATCTCCACAACCACTTCTGTCGGCAGCCACACCCCGTCAGTTCACCGCACACACCGTGTCACTGTTTGCAAAGCCACACTCATGCGGCACTGAGACAAATTTCACATCCAGCTAACAGTGATTGTCTGCTGACTGTTGTCGTGTTAACAGTGCGAATGACCACACATTTTCTCAGTGCCACCTGAGCGGTGTTAGATGTTCGTGTGTGTCACCTGGAATTTGGCCGACACCTGCCGCAAGAGGGTTAGATGGGCTCGCACAGTGCACACACTCTGGGGTGCACAAATATTTGTAGCAACAGGTGTACGAGACATTGGAAGCAGCTACAAATTTACACATTTTGCATACGATTCCTGCTTCATGCACATTTTATGTGTGCACTATGTGTGAAGGGGCCCTTAGGGATGCAGTTAAAACAAGACTACAAACACAGTTTTACATGTGGGAACTGTCTCAAGCAGTTTATAGGCTGTTGTTCCAGCCGACACTGACCATGTGACATTCTGAGGATATCTTGGCCACGTGACGATCTCAGTATGTTGGTGTTCGGTAGCAAACCATATTTTTCAACAACTGTTGGTCAATTTTCACAGTATTCATCGAGTCAAAAGTTACCATTGAACTAAATATGAAAATAAAACTCTACATAGTTTTTACATAATGCTTTATAAAGTGTTCATTAGCCTGTTAACACAGAGGTGTCTGGATTTATGTGACAGTCATCAGCTTCCAACACTGTCATACTTTTTATGATTTCATTTGACAGATCAAACAAGCTGAAAAATCTAATTGGAATGGAGAAATTGGAAAAATACCCAACAAAGGCAGACCAACAAATCATTTTTTTTAAAATATATATATATTTGTAGTGTGAAGCTCAATAAACCCAATCTCTCTTGTAATCAATCAATCAATCAATCAATTTTTTTATATAGCGCCAAATCACAACAAACAGTTGCCCCAAGGCGCTTTATATTGTAAGGCAAGGCCATACAATAATTATGTAAAACCCCAACGGTCAAAACGACCCCCTGTGAGCAAGCACTTGGCTACAGTGGGAAGGAAAAACTCCCTTTTAACAGGAAGAAACCTCCAGCAGAACCAGGCTCAGGGAGGGGCAGTCTTCTGCTGGGACTGGTTGGGGCTGAGGGAGAGAACCAGGAAAAAGACATGCTGTGGAGGGGAGCAGAGATCGATCACTAATGATTAAATGCAGAGTGGTGCATACAGAGCAAAAAGAGAAAGAAACAATGCATCATGGGAACCCCCCAGCAGTCTACGTCTATAGCAGCATAACTAAGGGATGGTTCAGGGTCACCTGATCCAGCCCTAACTATAAGCTTTAGCAAAAAGGAAAGTTTTAAGCCTAATCTTAAAAGTAGAGAGGGTGTCTGTCTCCCTGATCTGAATTGGGAGCTGGTTCCACAGGAGAGGAGCCTGAAAGCTGAAGGCTCTGCCTCCCATTCTACTCTTACAAACCCTAGGAACTACAAGTAAGACTGCAGTCTGAGAGCGAAGCGCTCTATTGGGGTGATATGGTACTATGAGGTCCCTAAGATAAGATGGGACCTGATTATTCAAAACCTTATAAGTAAGAAGAAGAATTTTAAATTCTATTCTAGAATTAACAGGAAGCCAATGAAGAGAGGCCAATATGGGTGAGATATGCTCTCTCCTTCTAGTCCCCGTCAGTACTCTAGCTGCAGCATTTTGAATTAACTGAAGGCTTTTAGGGAACTTTTAGGACAACCTGATAATAATGAATTACAATAGTCCAGCCTAGAGGAAATAAATGCATGAATTAGTTTTTCAGCATCACTCTGAGACAAGACCTTTCTGATTTTAGAGATATTGCGTAAATGCAAAAAAGCAGTCCTACATATTTGTTTAATATGCGCTTTGAATGACATATCCTGATCAAAAATGACTCCATGATTTCTCACAGTATTACTAGAGGTCAGGGTAATGCCATCCAGAGTAAGGATCTGGTTAGACACCATGTTTCTAAGATTTGTGGGGCCAAGTACAATAACTTCAGTTTTATCTGAGTTTAAAAGCAGGAAATTAGAGGTCATCCATGTCTTTATGTCTGTAAGACAATCCTGCAGTTTAGCTAATTGGTGTGTGTCCTCTGGCTTCATGGATAGATAAAGCTGGGTATCATCTGCGTAACAATGAAAATTTAAGCAATACCGTCTAATAATACTGCCTAAGGGAAGCATGTATAAAGTGAATAAAATTGGTCCTAGCACAGAACCTTGTGGAACTCCATAATTAACTTTAGTCTGTGAAGAAGATTCCCCATTTACATGAACAAATTGTAATCTATTAGACAAATATGATTCAAACCACCGCAGCGCAGTACCTTTAATACCTATGGCATAATCTCTGTAATAAAATTTTATGGTCAACAGTATCAAAAGCAGCACTGAGGTCTAACAGAACAAGCACAGAGATGAGTCCACTGTCCGAGGCCATAAGAAGATCATTTGTAACCTTCACTAATGCTGTTTCTGTACTATGATGAATTCTAAAACCTGACTGAAACTCTTCAAATAGACCATTCCTCTGCAGATGATCAGTTAGCTGTTTTACAACTACCCTTTCAAGAATTTTTGAGAGAAAAGGAAGGTTGGAGATTGGCCTATAATTAGCTAAGATAGCTGGGTCAAGTGATGGCTTTTTAAGTAATGGTTTAATTACTGCCACCTTAAAAGCCTGTGGTACATAGCCAACTAACAAAGATAGATTGATCATATTTAAGATCGAAGCATTAAATAATGGTAGGGCTTCCTTGAGCAGCCTGGTACGAATGGGGTCTAATAAACATGTTGATGGTTTGGATGAAGTAACTAATGAAAATAACTCAGACAGAACAATCGGAGAGAAAGAGTCTAACCAAATACCGGCATCACTGAAAGCAGCCAAAGATAACGATATGTCTTTGGGATGGTTATGAGTATTTTTTTCTCTAATAGTTAAAATTTTGTTAGCAAAGAAAGTCATGAAGTCATTACTAGTTAAAGTTAATGGAATACTCAGCTCAATAGAGCTCTGACTCTTTGTCAGCCTGGCTACAGTGCTGAAAAGAAACCTGGGGTTGTTCTTATTTTCTTCAATTAGTGATGAGTAGAAAGATGTCCTAGCTTTACGGAGGGCTTTTTTATAGAGCAACAGACTCTTTTTCCAGGCTAAGTGAAGATCATCTAAATTAGTGAGACGCCATTTCCTCTCCAACTTACGGGTTATCTACTTTAAGCTACGAGTTTGTGAGTTATACCACGGAGTCAGACACTTCTGATTTAAAGCTCTCTTTTTCAGAGGAGCTACAGCATCCAAAGTTGTCTTCAATGAGGATGTAAAACTATTGACGAGATACTCTATCTCCCTTACAGAGTTTAGGTAGCTACTCTGCACTGTGTTGGTATATGGCATTAGAGAACATAAAGAAGGAATCATATCCTTAAACCTAGTTACAGCGCTTTCTGAAAGACTTCTAGTGTAATGAAACTTATTCCCCACTGCTGGGTAGTCCATCAGAGTAAATGTAAATGTTATTAAGAAATGATCAGACAGAAGGGAGTTTTCAGGGAATACTGTTAAGTCTTCTATTTCCATACCATAAGTCAGAACAAGATCTAAGCTATGATTAAAGTGGTGGGTGGACTCATTTACTTTTTGAGCAAAGCCAATAGAGTCTAATAATAGATTAAATGCAGTGTTGAGGCTGTCATTCTCAGCATCTGTGTGGATGTTAAAATCGCCCACTATAATTATCTTATCTGAGCTAAGCACTAAGTCAGACAAAAGGTCTGAAAATTCACAGAGAAACTCACAGTAACGACCAGGTGGACGATAGATAATAACAAATAAAACTGGTTTTTGGGACTTCCAATTTGGATGGACAAGACTAAGAGACAAGCTTTCAAATGAATTAAAGCTCTGTCTGGGTTTTTGATTAATTAATAAGCTGGAATGGAAGATTGCTGCTAATCCTCCGCCCCGGCCCGTGCTACGAGCATTCTGACAGTTAGTGTGACTCGGGGGTGTTGACTCATTTAAACTAACATATTCATCCTGCTGTAACCAGGTTTCTGTTAGGCAGAATAAATCAATATGTTGATCAATTATTATATCATTTACCAACAGGGACTTAGAAGAGAGAGACCTAATGTTTAATAGACCACATTTAACTGTTTTAGTCTGTGGTGCAGTTGAAGGTGCTATATTATTTTTTCTTTTTGAATTTTTATGCTTAAATAGATTTTTGCTGGTTATTGGTGGTCTGGGAGCAGGCACCGTCTCTACGGGGATGGGGTAATGAGGGGATGGCAGGGGGAGAGAAGCTGCAGAGAGGTGTGTAAGACTACAACTCTGCTTCCTGGTCCCAACCCTGGATAGTCACGGTTTGGAGGATTTAAGAAAATTGGCCAGATTTCTAGAAATGAGAGCTGCTCCATCCAAAGTGGGATGGATGCCGTCTCTCCTAACAAGACCAGGGTTTCCCCAGAAGCTTTTCCAATTATCTATGAAGCCCACCTCATTTTTTGGACACCACTCAGACAGCCAGCAATTCAAGGAGAACATGCGGCTAAACATGTCACTCCCGGTCTGATTGGGGAGGGGCCCAGAGGAAACTACAGAGTCCGACATTGTTTTTGCAAAGTTACACACCGATTTAATGTTAATTTTAGTGACCTCCGATTGGCGTAACCGGGTGTCATTACTGCCGACGTGAATTACAATCTTACCAAATTTACGCTTAGCCTTAACCAGCAGTTTCAAATTTCCTTCAATGTCGCCTGCTCTGGCCCCCGGAAGACAATTGACTATGGTTGCTGGTGTCGCTAACTTCACATTTCTCAAAACAGAGTCGCCAATAACCAGAGTTTGATCCTCGGCGGGTGTGTCGTCGAGTGGGGAAAAACGGTTAGAGATGTGAACGGGTTGGCGGTGTACACGGGGCTTCTGTTTAGGGCTACGCTTCCTCCTCACAGTCACCCAGTCGGCCTGCTTTCCCGGCTGCTCGGGATCTGCCAGGGGGGAACTAACGGCGGCTAAGCTACCTTGGTCCGCACCGACTACAGGGGCCTGGCTAGCTGTAGAATTTTCCACGGTGCGGAGCCGAGTCTCCAATTCGCCCAGCCTGGCCTCCAAAGCTACGAATAAGCTACACTTATTACAAGTACCGTTACTGCTAAAGGAGGCCGAGGAATAACTAAACATTTCACACCCAGAGCAGAAAAGTGCGGGAGAGACAGGAGAAGCCGCCATGCTAAATCGGCTAAGAGCTAGTAGCTACGCTAAGCTAGCGGATTCCTAAAAACACGCAAAGTGAATAATGTGTAAATAATTTAGAGGTGATTCAGCAGAAGGAGTGCTTTAGTTAAGGCACGTAAAGATTACACTGGGAAACAAATCGTAATCTAGATAACTAGATCAATCTAACTGCGCAGATTAAACAGCTAACAGATACAGAAAAACACCGCTGTGCTCCGGAACAGGAAGTGATACAATACCGCAGTGAGAGCCAACCACCAGTAGAGGCAAGCAAGTAATAAAATACCTTCTTCAAAATATATTTGTCCAAATGCTTTTACAGTGGGACAAAACAAGAAACAGCACTTTGATATGTTGAGATTTCATCTCCATGTCTCAGTAACTAATTACTTACATGTAATATAGAGTATAAGGGTATTGCTGTCACAAAAAAAAATCTCATTATCTATCTATCTATCTATCTATATATATATATATATATATATATCTGCTGTGGCACCAATACACTACAGTAAGAGAACAATGCATAATTGCAGTAAGAGGTATTTAGTGTTGGAAAGGACAACACAACAATAAAAAACAACAACAAAAAAAAAACAGATGAAGACAGGATACTCAACAGACTTATACACAATTTGAGCTGAAGGAGCAGCATTAATAACAAAAAAGTTAATGGTAACAGCTATTAAAATTTGGTTTATCATCAGTGCAATGCAGACTTATGTCCCTGTATTTACTGACTAAATTAAGAAATTAGAATGTCAGAGTTTCATCCACTGATGATAGACACTTCTGTTTTTGGCATTTAGTACAGAGTGAAAGATTAATGAATCAAAAAAATATAACTTGATAGCGAAAATGATTTGTTGGTATTTGTGATGAAAATTAGCGTATTATTATTAGCCCTCTTGACCAAAGTCGTCAGTAAACTTCTTCAGCTTCTCCAAGTCCTCATCGTTGACGGTGGGTTTGGTGGTGTTCAGCGACCTCAGCATGTCTGCCTGCAGGGACAGGGTGAGCCAGGGGTCAGAATATGTCCTCATCACCGGGGTCACACATTTATAGTAACACCAAACCACAGAATCCTAAAAATAATTAAAAAAAATTAATTGTAGAATGTTGTTTCTCATGAAAAGGCAGGTCTTACCATGCACACGACTGGCTCGAACAGCTTCTCACCAGGCAGGTCCATCCACGTCATGGCTATGGCATTGGGATCGCCAGGCGAGCACGGGGTCAGGAGGTCATTCACTATTACATGGGGATCACTGCGGGATGGACCTCGTACCTGAATTAACGTGTACATACACAGACACATTTTAACATAAAGATGTGGTGAACCACAAACCCCCTCCAGATTCATTCTGGATGATTTTAATAGTGGAGCACGAGAGTTTCCACATTTTCCCCACCACATTTCACCCGTCGTATCGAGTGGTCTTAATGAAACGGTGCAGACCAACCAGCAGTGTTGGGGAAAGTAACTTTGGAAAGTTACTTCATTAGTTAATCTATACAGTTATATTTTACAGTTACTTCTTACATTTACTTCATTAGCAGCTGCGGACACCTTGTCGGCAGCTGCTGAATGTAATTAATAAAGTTACTCATAATCTAATTTGGTTATTTTTAAGATTTAGTACTCAGAAAAGTAACTATTAGTTACTTTGCTGATTAGTTACTTTTCTGATTGCTCAATCTTACGAGTAACCAAGTTAGATTACTCGTTACATTACTTATTAGTTGCAAGTTTTCTGCAGATTCTAATAAAGTAATTGCATAAAGCTGCTAATGAAGTAACTGCATAAAGCACCTGTATAAAGCAACTAAAAAAGTAACTTGTCAAAGTTACTTTCCACAACACTGCCAACCAGAGATCACTTCAGCCGGAGCCACAAATAGCTGTGATGGGTCTTCACATAAGACTTGGCTTACTAGGCCTTCAAGTGCAACAAGTTTAAAGGATATGTTGCATGGTTTTTAACATCCCAGTTAGCAAGACAACATAAAAGTAATCGTGACTGTAAGTCTCTCTGCACATATGTGCTGATAATTAGTGGTCGCTGATGTATTTTATTCCTCTCACTCTGAGCATTAGCAGGTGCATTTCTGGAAAACATCTCACTCTGCAATTCTCTGCATTTTTTGGTGTGTGACACACATTTTAGAATGATTTTGAAATGAACCTGCACTGTCTGAAAACAAAGCTTTGGAGCTGCCGTTCGAAAGTGATGGATCAGATTTACAGACAGGAAACGACACACTTCATCCCGAAACTCTTAACTTTTTTTTAACGTGTTGGATTTTGGAACCTAAAGTGTGGTGATGTGCTGTTTGTGTGGATGCTGGTTTACTGAAGCTGTGGACATGGACATGGGGACATCTCCATGATGCTGTTTTTAACAGACTGCCAGGACACAGAGATGGATTTGTTACACTGGAAAAAGTCTGAATACATTACTTCCAGGAGTTAATGGATTTAATGTACCACAATCACAAGAGAACTAAAGGCGAAGCTGCAGCCGACGATTGCGCATGCGTGCATCCATGTGCTTCTTTGATCATGTGGAGTTTACATTTGGAAATCAATCTATAACAGGGTGAGTCTGGCATGTTCAGGATTTTCCCACTTTTGTGTTTTTTTTAATCAGTGGAGCTGACAAGCTTCTTTTTTACTTTGAGAGAATGTGAATTTTGAGCTAGAATGTGTGTGTGTTTGTGTGTGCACTGTTCAGTACGCACTGTTTCAACTCGATCCTCTCAGCTGCATGAATGAGTTTTTCCCTGGCAGATGTATTTTATTTTTAGATTTTATTGATAATAACACTCGTAATTAATCATGCACAAAGCTGAGCCTCGAGCAGAGATTGTTCTTGACAGGCTGCATTTATGACTCACGGCCACAGGTGCACGAAACCTTCTCAGGGCTGCAGCTTTTGCCATGACAGCATCAAAATGAACAGTTATTTAAAAATGAGTCATCATAACACGACATCACACTTTAGAATTAATCTGTGCCTCAGTTCTTAATGTTAACAGCTCCATTCCATTGAAACGCACGCTGAGACATTTCTAATACGAGGTCTGTTAGAAAAGTATCGTACCTTTTTATTTTTTTCAAAAACCTGATGGATTTGAATCACGTGTGCTTGCATGAGCCAACCTTGAACCTTCATGTGCATGCGTGATTTTTTTTTTTCACGCCTGTCGGTTGCATCATTTGCTTGTAAGCAGCCTTTGTGTGAGGATGGGTGGAGTCTCTCGTCGGATTTTCTTTGCAAGGAAATGGCGGAACGACTGGAGCAGCACGACTGCATCAAATTTTTGAAGAAACTGGGTGACAGCCAGGTGGAAACCATTCGGATTATTCAGATGGCTTTCGGTGACGATCCTCTGGGCATCACACAGATTAAGGAGCGGTACAACTGGTTTAAAGTTGGCCGCACAACGGTGGAAAGCGCGCCACGCTCCGGGCGGCATCAACACGCTGAAACGACTGGATCATTTCCAAAGTGAAGGCTGTGATGATGTCGGACCATCGTGTGACTATCAGAGAAAGAAACTGCGTTAGAGGTGGACATCAGTACTTTTTCGGCACATTCCACTGTGAAAGAAGATTTTGCCATGAAAAGAGAGGCGGCGAAATTCATCGGCACAAATCTGAACGCACAGCAGAAGCCCCTCCGTGTTGAAGCCTCACAGGACATGTTGGGACATGTCCAGCTTCCACCATTCGGAAGATTCAGACGGTTTTCAGTGGCTTTTCAGTCGTGTGACTATCCGAGAAATTGTGGACGAGCTGGACGTCAGGGCATGTCCTGTGAGGCTTCAACACGGAGGCGCTTCTGCTGCGCGTTCAGCTTTGTGCCGATGAATTTCGCCGCCGCTCTTTTTTGCAAGCACACATGATTCAAATCCATCAGGTTTTTGAAAAAAATAAAAAGGTCTGATACTTTTCTAACAGACCTCGTAGCTACGTCACCTGTCGGAAAGTCACGAGTACTTTGTTTTCAGAAGTCTCCATAGCTGTTTGCTGCAAATGCCCTATACTTTGAAACCGACCATGGAAGTGCACAAAGTAATCCTGGTGGATCATCGGATGGTCACGAACAGCCTAAATCTAAATTGTTATGATTTTGTTGCGACATGTCCTTTAATCAAATACATTTTAATGGATTTCTCTTCATACATTTTAATGGATTTCCCTCGGTGGGCCTTCTGTGAAAGGCCCACTGACACAGTGGACGACCCCTGCCTGTGGCGCTGACGCCTGTGCAGCTACACCCATGAGTGCAAATGAAAGTCAACTACAGCAGTTGCAAAACTGACTATGCTCGTGGACTGAATCCGAAGACCCAATCCCCCCCCCCCCTCCCCACCAAACACCTCTGTCGATGGGACTTGTAACTCCATAGGCTTTTTTTAGGCCTCTCTCCATCTGAAATGCTGAGGACCCAAAAGCACAAGTGTCACTGCCAAAATAAATCTCTCTCTCGACAAGTTCAGCACTTTCACTGCATACAGATACACTTGGGACAGCTGAGTCATGGAAAGCTTAAATCTTCATCTGGGACACAGTTAATAACTTCTTGGGCATGAAGCCAGATTTCAATTTGACTGTGAATGGTGAATCACCTCTGATTAGAGGATCAACCAGCAGAACCCTGGCACTGCAGATGGTTAACATCCCAGCAGGAGGATAAACCTTATACAACTGCTGTGATGTGTGTACCATAGTGCTTTGATTCCTCTGTAAATAGACTGAGAATCACTAGATCAAGCTGGTGAGTCACCTACTCACACCACAAAAGGGCAGGGTAACTATAACAAGAAGAAGATAAGTCCTATATAGGCCATGAAGCCCACTGGTACCCGTACTGATGTCTGGAATCGTGAAGTGGATGAGAGTCTACAACAACCCCGGACGGGATGACAGTCTGACTCAGGTTACTTCCCCAGCATCTCATCCACATACACAGACGGGTAGCATTATCATGAATCATCCCAGGTCTGCTCCTTATCCACTAAACTACCTGCTCTACTGCAACCATAAGAACATAAAAATAACAATTACAGGCTTACCTTTTTGAAGTGAGTGGCTGATTGAACTTTTCTGACAGGCTGCATGAGGGCATCCCTGACGACAATGCTGATGTCCGCCCCAGAGTAACCTTCTGTCTTTTTGCCCAAAGTAATGAAATCTGCCTCTGTAAGGTTATTGGGGGTGGAGCCCAGATGCAACTTGAACATGTAAGAGCGGGCATGCTCCTCAGGTAAAGGAATATATATTCGTTTCTCGAACCTAGGATGAAGACAAATAATTTAGTGAGCTATGAATGATTTTGGACCCAGATTTTTTTTCTTCTCAAGTTTCCTTCAAATTAAAAACAAATGACTGAAGGATATCACATGGCAATCAGAAACTGGAGATGGTGGCAGAGAAGAGTGCAGCCAGACAACACTGGACTATGATTGGAGGATGACATTGGAGTTGGAGAGAGAGAGAGAGAGAGAGAGAGATATGAGCCAAAGATCAGATGGTGGAAGCTGAACGAAGAAGGCTGTTGCATGAAATTCAGGAAGTGGCACAGGCATTGGATGGAGGTGCAGTAACTTTAGACAGCTACTGCAGAAGTGGTGAGGGACACTGCTAGGATGGTCCTGGGTGTGACATCTGGACAGAGGAAGGAAGACAAGGACACCTGGTGGTGGATTAAAGATGCTCAGGAAAGTATAATTAGAAAGAGGTTGTTGAAAAAGAATTGGGATAGTCAGAGAGATGATAAAAGTATGCAGGAGTACAAGGAGATGCGGCATAAAGTGAACAAAGAATTTAAGAAAAAGGCATATAGCAAACTACATGAGGCTGAACACAAGGGAATAAGAAAAGACTTTACACCCATTTTGGCATCTCTTCACTGGCTTCCTGTCCCTGTGAGATCAGATTTTAAGGTTCTGTTACTAACCTATGAAATTAAACACAGACTGGCACCTCCCTACTTAGCTGACCTACTTAAACCCTACGTACCGGCCCAGGCTCTGCATTCTTAGGGTGCAGGACTACTTTGTGTCCCTAGTGTGAATAAAAAGTCTGCAGTCACAGAGCTTTCTCTTATCATGCACCTGCTTTGTGGAATGATCTCCCTGCGCCAATAAACCAGTCAGATTCTGTAGAGACTTTCAAGTCCAGACTTAAGACACACTTATTTTCCCTTTCATATGGCTAGCATACTGGCATAGTATGTAACTATGTTTTTTACCCTTTTAACTTCATTTATTAGTAAAGAGAGCGGACCGCAGCCTCAACTTTATCTAAAGTCTGGGTCTTTTAGTGAAGCTTAGGATTCGTGGCCGGTGATCACCTTAATATTTCTTCTGTTGTTATTGTTGCTAAATTCTTACAAATTATACTGTATTTGTTGTTTTTTCTGATTTCTGTTTTTTCTCTCTGATTGAGGTGAGGCTTCATCCAGAGGAGTGGTGTGTTTTTCTGCAAGCCTCCTGTCCTGTGCACCAGCATGGATGCCCAAAATTTTCTGTACATTAGGTTTTGTCATTTGTGTCTGTAGCATGGTCAAAGCTGTTGGTCACCCCTTTGAGTCTGGTCTGCTTAAGGTTTCTTCCTCAAATCATCAGAGGGAGTTTTTTCTTACCACTGTCGCCTGTGTGCTTGCTCTAGGGGTTGGTAAGGTTAGACCTTACTTGTGTGAAGCACCTTGAGGCAACTTTTTTGTGATCTGGTGCTATATAAATGAAAATAAATTGAAAATTGAAATTGTTATGAGAGATTGCAGTGGAGTTTCTGACCAGATTGCTCATACAATTATGAAAAGTGAGAGGATGTGCATGTGTACTAGTAACAGTTTTTAAGAAAAAGGGTGATGTGTAGAGATGCAGTAACTAGAGGCATAAAGCTGTTCAGATATAGAATGAAGTTATGGGAAAGAGTAGTGGAATCTAGGGTCCAAAAGAGTGAAGCTCTGTGATCAGCAATTTGATTTTATGCTGAAAAAGAGCACTACAGATGTACTGTTTGCTCTGAGTGCTGATGAAGAACTATATAGAAGGCCAGAAGGAGTTGCACTGTGTGATTGTGGATTTAGAGAAAGCTTATGACAGGGTGCAAAGAGAAGAGTTATTGTATTGTATGAAGACGTCTGGAGGGGCACAGAAGCATGTGAGGATGGTGCAGGATATGTACAAGGATAGTGTGACAGCAGTGAGCTGCTCAATTGGAATGACAGATGCATTCAAGGTGGAGGTGGGATTACATCAATGATCGGATCAAACAGGAGTCTCCATGGACTATGATGTTTGCAGATGACATGATTTGTAGTGAGAGTAGAGAGCAGGGTGAGATGAGCCTGGAGATGTGGAGATACAGTCAAGAGAGAAGAGGAATGAAAGTTAGAAGAAGCAAGACTGAATACATGTGTGAATTAGAGGCAGCCTGGTAGTGCAGTTACAAGGAGAAAAGGTGGTGAAGGTAGATGAGTTTAAATATTTGGGGTCAACTGTCCAAAGTAAGGAACAATATGGTAAAGAGGTGAAGAAAAGAGTACAGGCAGGGTGGAGTGAGTGGAGAAAGGTGGGGTAATTTGCAACAAAAGGATATTTGCAAGAGTGAAGTTTAAAGATAGTAGTGAGATCAGTTATGTTGTGTGCCTTAGAAGCGGTGGTACTAATAAAAAGACAGGAGGCAGAGTTGAAGATGCTGTGATTTTCTCTGGGAGTAACTACGGACAGGTTTAGGAATGAGCATATCAGAGGGGCAGCACAGTTTGGAGACAAAGTCAGAGAGGCGAGACCGAGATGGTCTGGACATGTGCAGAGGAGGGACCCAGGGTACATAGGGAGACGGATGCTGAGGATGGAGTCACCAGGCAGGAAGAGAAGAGGGAGGACAAAGAGGAGGTTTATGGATGTTGTGTGGGAGGAACATGCAGAGAACAGGGTGAGATGG
Source organism: Thalassophryne amazonica (assembly GCF_902500255.1). Classification (NCBI taxonomy): domain Eukaryota; kingdom Metazoa; phylum Chordata; class Actinopteri; order Batrachoidiformes; family Batrachoididae; genus Thalassophryne; species Thalassophryne amazonica. The sequence goes on from NC_047112.1 coordinate 89,080,643, forward strand.
AGCTGGATGATCTGCTGTGGCGAACCCTTATGGGAGCAATTGAAAAAAGCAGTTCTGTTTAGCTAATCAGTGTTTGAAAGTAAAACATTCTGTGATATTACACCATTGGACGATTCCAACACAACTGAACCAACCTTCTCCTGATGGCAGAGTCTAAGGTCCACGGTATATTTGTGGCTCCCAGAACCAGGATTCCATCATTGTTACTTCCAACACCTGAAAGGAGATTGTAGATGTTTATAGTGCAGAGTAACACACTGACATTCAGATTAGACTTCATTGTTTTCCTAACACACCTTGCATCTGCACAAGGAACTCTGTCTTAATTCTACGTGCTGCTTCACTCTCATTCTCACTCCGGGACCCACAGAGGGAGTCGATCTCATCGATGAAAATGATTGATGGCTTGTGTTCTCGAGCTAAACTAAACAGGTTCTTCACCAATCTTGAGACATGAACGGAGAAAAAAAAAGATTTTACACATCACTTTCTCTTATTCTTCATTTCATGTACTGAACAAGTGTCTCACTTTTCACTTTCTCCCAACCACTTGGACACAAGATCAGAAGAAGAGATGGAGAAGAAGGTGGAGTTGTTGGCTTCAGTGGCAACTGCCTTGGCTAAGTAAGATTTCCCAGTTCCCGGAGGGCCAAAGAGAAGGATCCCTCGCCAAGGAATGCGCTTCCCTGCACAAATAGATATGTTATACTTAAATATTTTTCCACATCTATTGTTTTATTAGAAATTTAAAGGCATGCTAGCTAGGTCTTGGTGTTCACACCTGTAAACAGATGAGGGAATTTGATGGGCAAGATGACAGCTTCTTTTAAGGCCTCTTTTGCACCTTCAAGTCCAGCTACATCGTCCCACTTGATGTTTGGCTTTTCCATGACGATGGCACCTAAACAAGATAAACCTTTTATAGACTGAAGTTTTATTACCGCTTTAAAAAGGTAATCTGCCTTTGTTTATCTCTTTCTTTGTTAGCAGGAGAAGGTATCAAAAAGGTATTAACAAATTCCAAAGCAATCTTATGGAGGACAAAGCCTTTGGTACAAATGAAGGAAGCATTACTAGATTATTTAGACAGACCCAAGTTCCACCTATCATTTCTGTAAACTTGATCATTCCAGTTAAGGGTCATGGGGAACGTGGAGCCTATCGCCACATTCAAGACCGAGTGTTGAGGTACACCCTGGACAGGCCACCAGTCTATCACAAGCCCATAACATACATACAACGTATTCATACTCTCACTCACACCTACACCCAATTTAGAGTCACCAATTCACCTAACCGACATGTCTTTGGAAATGGGAGGAAGCCGGACCACCCGGCAGGAACCCACACGAACAAGGGGAGAACATGCAAATTCCACACAGAAAGGAACATGTCAAATATGAACATAGAACCTTCTGCTGTTAAGATTTCCTTTTAAAATAATGCAATGACCTCCCAGCATTGATTAGCTACTGCTTGACAACAAGGCTTGTAAAGAAAGGAAGAGCTCATAGGAATGTTTAATTGACTAAATGTCACATCTGACTCAAATAGCTTGTTAAAAATGAGAATTAAAAAAAATCATTCCATAATAACACATAAGTCATTCTTTAATAGTAGTAACATACTATAACAACATCTATAGGTGGCCCTGTGACAGACTGGCGTCCTGTCCAGAGTGTATCTCGACTCATGCCTTATGACTGCTGGGATACGCCCCAGCCTCCCGTCCCTGTGACCCAATCTCGGATAAGCACTTGAAGATGTACAACCCCTGGCAATAATTGTGGAATCACCGGCCTCGGAGGATGTTCATTCAGTTGTTTAATTTTGTAGAAAAAAAGCAGATCACAGACATGACACAAAACTAAAGTCATTTCAAATGGCAACTTTCTGGCTTTAAGAAACACTATAAGAAATCAGGAAAAATAATTGTGGCAGTCAGTAACGGTTACTTTTTTAGACCAAGCAGAGGGAAAAAAATATGGACTCACTCAATTCTGAGGAATAAATTATGGAATCGCCCTGTAAATTTTCATCCCCAAAACTAACACCTGCATCAAATCAGATCTGCTCGTTAGTCTGCATCTAAAAAGGAGTGATCACACCTTGGAGAGCTGTTGCACCAAGTGGACTGACATGAATCATGGCTCCAACACGGGAGATGTCAATTGAAACAAAGGAGAGGATTACCAAACAAAAGAGGGTAAATCATCACGCAATGTTGCAAAAGATGTTGGTTGTTCACAGTCAGCTGTGTCTAAACTCTGGACCAAATACAAACAACATGGGAAGGTTGTTAAAGGCAAACATACTGGTAGACCAAGGAAGACATCAAAGCGTCAAGACAGAAAACTAAAAGCAATATGTCTCAAAAATCCAAAATGCACAACAAAACAAATGAGGAACGAATAGGAGGAAACTGGAGTCAACGTCTGTGACCGAACTGTAAGAAACCACCTAAAGGAAATGGGATTTACATACAGAAAAGCTAAACGAAAGCCATCATTAACACCTAAACAGAAAAAAACAAGGTTACAATGGGCTAAGGAAAAGCAATCGTGGACTGTGGATGACTGGATGAAAGTCATATTCAGTGATGTAATCTCGAATCTGCATTGGGCAAGGTGATCATGCTGGAACTTTTGTTTGGTGCCGTTCCAAAGAGATTTTTAAGATGACTGCCTGAAGAGAACATGTAAATTTCCACAGTCATTGATGATATGGGGCTGCATGTCAGGTAAAGGCACTGGGGAGATGGCTGTCATTACATCATCAATAAATGCACAAATTTACGTTGATATTTTGGACACTTTTCTTAGCCCATCAATTGAAAGGATGTTTGGGGATGATGAAATCATTTTTTCAAGATGATAACGCATCTTGCCATAGAGCAAAAACTGTGAAAACATTCCTTGCAAAAAGACATATAGGGTCAATGTCATGGCCTGCAAATAGTCCAGATCTTAATCCAACTGAAAATCTTTGGTGGAAGTTGAAGAAAATGGTCCATGACAAGGCTCCAACCTGCAAAGCTGATCTGGCAACAGCAATCAGAGAAAGTTGGAGCCAGATTGATGAAGAGTACTGTTTGTCACTCATTAAGTCCATGCCTCAGAGACTGCAAGCTGTTATAAAAGCCAGAGGTGGTGCAACAAAATACTAGTGATGTGTTGGAGCGTTCTTTTGTTTTTCATGATTCCATAATTTTTTCTTCAGAATTGAGTGATTACATATTTTTTTCCCTCTGCTTGGTCTAAAAAAGTAACCGTTACTGACTGCCACAATTTTTTTTTCTTGATTTCTTATAGTGTTTCTTAAAGCCAGAAAGTTGCCATTTGAAATTACTTTAGTTTTGTGTCATGTCTGTGATCTGCTTTTTTTCTGCAAAATTAAAAAACTGAATGAACATCCTCCGAGGCCGGTGATTCCATAATTTTTGCCAGGGGTTGTATGTATATACTATAATAACAGAATACTCATTATTTCAATTAATTTTTACAATACTGCCACATCAACACTGAGTTTGGGTAATTTTAAAAGGTGTACAAGCTTTCATATTTTTTAATTTTTTAGATTTAGCCTACATCATAAAACGAATTTTCTGAGGCTCCACTGTACTTTTATTTACTAGCCTTTAAATAGGGGCCTCATACACATGAACAAAAATATAAATGCAACACTTTTGTTTTTGTTCCCATTTGTCATGAGTTGAGCTCAAAGATCTAAAACATTTTCTATGTACACAAAATATCCATTTCTCTCAAATATTGTTGACAAATCTGTCTAAATCGGCGTTAGTGAGCACTTTTCCTTTGCCAAGATAATCCATCCCACCTCAGAGGTGTGGCATATCAAGATGCTGATTAAACAGCATGATTATTGCACAGGTGTGCTGATAAATATGTACGCTGCATTAAAATAAGCTGTAACTTTACAATACTTGTCAAAAATAAACCAACATTATAATGCTTGGATTTCAGTAGAAACTAAATTTTGTCAAGTTTTGTGAGATTTGAAAGGCTGTATAGCTTTAATAATTTCTATTAATAACTTAAAAACAAAATCACATTAAAATAAAAAGGACAACATTGGTGTCTTAGAATGCTACAAAATGTCTGGTTATAAGCAGCCATTAGGTTGGTTGGTGGTGAACGTGTGTTAATGAGAGCAGCTGGACTTCAAGGATGTGAAAGTGTGCTTCACCTGAGAGTTGATTTTGAAACTTCTTCTTTTCTGTGTCATCACTTTCATCACTTTCATTACTGAAGCAAAACAGCAATTGCACAAAATTTATTTAACACTTATGTGGAAGCATTCTAAGATATAAATATCACCCCTTTGACCAAAAACCTTCAGAACACAGAAAAAAAAACATCCCTAATTGCACTGAATTTAAAATGGAGCAGAAGGAAGTTTCTATAGTTGCACCATTCTCACCCTTTGTCAGACTGGGACTCTTTCACAGGTTTGGCTGGAGCCTTCTTCCCCCTCTTCCGTAGATACTCCTTCAGTTGTTCAGCTCTTTCCAGGTAGTCTGCACACTTGGCTCTGATGGATTCTTTGGAACGTTCTCCTTGTGCCTCATCTACAAGTTGGGCACACACGCAATTTAGAAAAATCAAATCGCATAAAAGCTTCTGAAATCACACAGAGGCACCACAACCAATATTCCTCACACTTAATAACGTGGAGGAAATAGTTCACTGCGTGCTGGTACAATTGAAGTGCCTCTTCATAGTTTTTGGCTTTGTCCTCCTCAGCAGCTTTGCTGGCAAGATCTATAGCTTTCTGTAAACAGAGAGGGAAAGAAAAACACGAGTTCATGTGTAAGATGAGGAGGTGAAGCTATTGAATGATGCTGCCATTTCTCACATTTTCATGCGTTTTGTATTTCAGTTTTTGTATCTGCCCACTGATCATCTTAAGTGATGGTTAGAGACAACAAGAGCCTTTCTGCAGGATTGTGTGAAGGTGTGACCATGTTTTTGCTTTCATATGTAACTGCAGTGAAACAATCCATCCATCCTTTTTGAAAACCCATTTACTCCAGTTAAGGGCAACTTGGGGCGGCTAAATGTAAACACAGTACATCCGTGTAAGCAAGTTTTTAATTTTAAATTAAAAAAAAAAATGCTTGAATAAGGTTGAAAAATCACTAAGGGCCCTTGGACAAGGTCCTTAATCCCCTAGTTGCTCCCGGTGTGTACACTCTAAAAAGTAATTCAGTGGCTTTGTATGTATCACAGTAAGAAACAGCTATACTGGCTTCATAAAATCTATTAAACTGATTGACTGAGTTGGATATACCAAATTAAATGCCTAAAAATATAACAGTTAATTTGTAAAACGCTTTGAGCATCTGATGCAGATGGAAAAGCGCTATATAAATGCAGTCCATTTAGCATTTAACTATTCGATTAACTGATCAAAAAGATTTAAAAAATGTATTCCAAAGCACTCTGGAGCAGGTTTTCATCCAGAATGTCTCCCCTTAGTAAAAAGAAGTTTATTCAAGTGTACTATGAGTATACTTATTTATTTATTTATTTTTTACTAAAATTGAGGAAGTATACTTGAAGGTGACTTTTTATAAACTGTATTTTATATACTTAAGAATAGTATAGTAAAGTATACTTGGCTTATACTGAAAAGTATAAAGTCTAAGTACATGAGTACAGTCTAAGAGATGAGCTCCCTCCCCTGAGGTGACAGCTGCTTCAGCCTATTATACTCTGGGGGCGGTTCTATATGCAAACGTTCCTGGAGTAACACAGGATTTGCCTGGATAAATCCAGCGGTACACAGGGCATTATCGGCGGCAGCAGAACGCCGCCATTCTCACGCGCGTCTTAACCTGCGATTGTAAAGGATAGAACTGGGTATTAACCCCCGTTGCCTGACGTGTGCCGGATGCTACGGCGTCAAAACGCCGCTTTAGTCGGCGGATTTAGCGGCGTTTTATCCGCGCATTTGCGGCTAGTATGGCGCTTAAAACGCCGACGAAATGCTCCGCCCCTTTCCACCGCGAAAACAGCCGGAACTACCGCGAACTTCGGTCTACGTACTGCCCGCCGACAAAACCGTCTATGTGTAACCTGGGCTTTACACTTATACTTTAATACTAAAACTTATACTTTATTCTGCCACAAAGTACTAACAAGATATACTAAGACAAGTCATTGACTCAAGTAACTGAAAAGAAGTCATAAAAGTATAGATTTTTTTTTCTATGTAGTGATTTATTTTTGGTTCCAAAGGTTTGCACTTTTCTTTTACCTTTTTGACAAGGAAGGACTTTAGTTCTCAGTTGAAGACGCCGTGTTTACATTTTTACAAATAAGGACTTGATCTTGGAGAGACCATTATGTTTACATTTTACATGCACTTTTTCCTTTAATTTTCTCAAACAAGGAAGAACTTGATTTCATAGGTCTTTGTTTTTGAAATGTTTGAAAATATATCAAACTTGTTTTCAACATTCTGTCTTGTGATTTTTTTAAATGCATCACACTCTTGTGTACATACAGTATGAGTAAACTTTAAGAATACTTTAAGGAGTATATTTTCAGTATATAAATACTAAGTTACAAGTAATATGCCAAGCAAAATTAAAGTATAAAAAGTACAATAGTGAAATAACCAATGTGTATAACAGTATACTTTAAGTATACGATAATAAACTAAAAATAGGGACTGAAAGTATACAACTAGTACAATGGCAGTATATCGATAAGTGCACTTGTGGTATACTTTAAGCATAAGAGAGGGATATATCAAGTACATTGATAAGTGTACGTGTGGTATACTTTAAGCATACAAGAGGGATATACCAAGTACACTGATAGTATATAGATGAGTGTACTTGTTGTATACTTTAAAGAGTACTTTTGCAAACTTAAAATTAACTTTAAAATATACTTTTATGAACTTGAAATGTTCCAATTTAGTCCAAAAAAGTATTAAATTTGTGTACTTTCTAGTATACTAACAGTACACGGTCTGTAGTATACTTGCTATACTTATACTGAAGCATACTTAATAAAATGAACTTTAAGTATACTACTTTTTGCTAAGGGTCTGTACATTGCTGCATTCATCTTCCCCTCCATCCTGACTAGTCTCCCAGTTCCTGCTGCTGAAAAACATCCCCACAGCATGATGCTGCCACCACCATGCTTCACTGTAGGGATGGTGCCTGGTTTCCTCCAAACATGACACCTGGCATTCACACCAAAGAGTTCAATCTTTGTCTCATCAGACCAGAAACTTGTTTCTCATGGTGTGAGAGTCCTTCAGGTGCCTTTTGGCAAACTCCAGGTGGGCTGCCATGTGCCTTTTACTAAGGAGTGGCTTCCGCTTGCCCAATCCACCATACAGGCCTGATTGGTGGATTGCTGCAGAGATGGATGTCCTTCTGGAAAGTTCTCTCTCCACAGAGGAATGCTGGAGCTGACAGAGTGACCATGGGTTCTTAGCCCCCTCCCTGACTAAGGCCCTTCTCCCCTGATTGCTCAGTTTAGATGTGTGGTCAGCTCTAGGGAGAGTCCTGGTGGATCTGAACTTCTTTCATTTACGGATGATGGAGGCCACTGTGCTCATTAAAACCTTCAAAGCAGCAGAAATGTTTCTGTACCCTTCCCCAGATATGTGCCTCAAGACAATCCTGTCTCAGAGGTCTACAGACAAATCCTTTGACTTCATGCTTGGTTTGTGCTCTGACATGCACTGTTAACTGTGGAACCTTATATGCAGACAGGTGTGTGCCGATGTACCCAAGCTCAACTTTGGGCTTCATGGCAAAGGGTGTGAATACTTACATACATGTGATTTCTTGCTTTTTTTTTTTTTTTTTTTTTTTACTTTTAATAAATTAGCAAAAATTAAAAAAAAGAAAAAAAGAAAGCAAAACAAAAACAACTTTTTTCACATTCTCATTATGGGGTAGCTATTGTGTGTAGATTTTTGAGGGCAGAAAAAAAAATGAATTTCATCTATTTTCAAATAAGGCTGTAATGTGGAAGAAGTGAAGCACTGTAAATAGTTTCTGGTACACCATATACGAGTATTCTACCCTCTTAGGTGGCTACAATAATATGGAACTGAATTTCTTACCAGATTCCAACTCTAGGACATCCCAACTTCAAAAGAAATCCACCATGAAAATGCCCAAGTTAGGAAAGTTATGCGTAATTTGTTTTGAAAGGATGTTGCAATTTGATACTGTAGAGTTTTGTGTGTGTTTATATATATATATATATATATATATATAAACACACACGGCTCCCTCAGAGCCAAGTGTGTAGGGGGAGGTTATGGCCTGGTGGTCCTGGGTTCAAACCCCGGTCTAGGTGGAAAATCATTCGGGGCCTTTGGGCAAGGTCCTTAATCCCCAAGTTATTCCCAGTGTGTAGTGAGTTCCTTGCATAGCAGCACCCTGACATCGCTGTTTGTGTGTGTGTGTGTGTGTGTGTGTGTGTGTGAGTGAGTGATTGGGAGGCATCAATGTAAAGTTTTTGAGCTAATGCAGTCCATTTATCATCTATACATACACACAAACACATATAAAGAAATCTGGCTGTAACAGCACATTTGTCTAATAATTTATGGGAACTGAAAAAGGAGGGATTTATTATTATTATTATTCTTTTATTGACACTTCTTGCCAGGCCATTAGTCAAAATGAGAACTGGAGAATTTGGCTGAGATGTATTAACTCACTCACTAGTCTACATTTTGCTGTGTAAACCCAACAACGGAATTATGACAAATCTGTATTTATTGTTCGTTGAAATTACTAGAAAAACTATCATTATTTTATGTTGGTCTAGTTTATCTAACTATTATTAGGTAAATAAAAATGAAATACTCCCACTTAAACTGGTGTGTAGGATAAAATATGAATATATTATTTAATACGACAGCTGAAAGTGAATTTAAAGACATGTCAAATAAATCGGAGTGTCTGTCACCATCCAAACTCACCTGTAAATTTCCGCCCGCCATTCGTTATTATTTTAAAAATTACCTTCAAATTTAAACAGCTACAACTTCAGATAAGAGTTAAACTATGCATATGCAATTTTCCCCCAGCTGTCACTGTAAATGACTCTTGATATTAATCGAACTTCAAACACAAAACATCCCAATTTTTTTTACTTCCGCCTCAAGTAGAACCTTCACTTCCGCGATGGTCACGTGACAATTGTTGTCACGTTGAACGCAAAATGTACTTGAATACACGTGTGGTTTAGAACACAATCATTCACAAAATGTACATAATTAAAACTTATGACTCCACTTAACAGAAACAGTTCAGAACGAAGATAACCGCAATACAGGTTTAAAACCACAGTACAAGATCAAATACTGACCTCTAGCGACCGTAGCTCATTATTACAATATTTATTTATTCATCCTCATACCTGTTACAAGATTTTTGACTATAACTTTAGAAATCAGACTTTCTGTAATATGTGCCAAGTCTACTTTCACAAGGTTAAGTCAAATTACAGAACCTCAAATCAAACAAACAAGCACAACGTTACTTCATCATTAACAAATTTAAATTTTATTACATAAACTTCAACAAAAGTGCAAATTATTAACAAAACATATGCAGATCAGTGTAAAAGAGATAATGCATATGGCAAACAAATGCATTTTGGTTGTAACATTGAGTTTACAGTTTTATGCAAACATCTTCACACTCCTGCACAAATTATGACATATTTTTGACAAAATCAAACATCAGAGTTCTTTATTTATTTATTTTTTGCTCTTGAATCTCAAAGTGAAAATGCATCTCGACATTTTCTCAAATACACAGTGTGCCACGCTCTCTCCGTTTCTTCCCAAATATAGTGCAGCAGCAGATAGGCAAAATGATTGTGCATTTTTGTGACGAAAGCATAAAATTTGGCACACACATTCTAAATTAACTAATGCTCATTTTCAGATACGGAGGCATCCTGGAGCTGACCTATGATGGCCTACAGGGTCAATGAGAAATTACACAGGGGTCAAAATTTATTATTTGTCTGATCATAAAAATTCCAAAAAGGTATAGTTTGGACTATCCTTGACTAAATGTTATGGAGTTATGGGGTAAAAACAGCAAAAACAATGACAAAGGTCAATTTCAGTTTGTACAGGGGGCAGAAGTTTAAGTTGCAGCAATTTTAGTAATGAAGTGATGTGAATTATTGGTTGAGATGATAGGATTAGTAAATGTAATAGTTTTGTCTGAGCTGAATGTTTGGTCTCCAAAGTAAAAGGTCAAACAAGGTTGACATCCATTAGATTCTATGACATATGTTACCCTGTAATATGATAACTAAGCATGGCAGATGTTGCACGGTATTCCTTTAACCCTATTAACTCAACCAATAATTTGCATCACTTTTTAACAAAATTGTAACAACTTCAACTTTTGACCCTTGACTGAAATTGACTTTTGTCATCTTTTTTTTGCCATTTTTAACACCATGACATTCTGTCATAGGTAGTCCAAACTATACCTTATGGACTCTTTATGACCAGACAAATAATATGGTATACCTTTCAATATGACTGGAACATTTTTTTTTTTATTTTGGGCCCTGTGTAATTCTTCAGTGACCCCTGTAGGTCATTAGAGGTCAGCTCCAGGATGGCCCCACATCTGAAAATAAACATTGCTTTAAATGAACTTCTAGGATCATCATCTGACTTTACAAAGCTAACATTGCAAAAGTGGTGATTTATTTATGATGTTAAAGTTTGTGTATATTTAAGCTGTCCATTATTTTGCATTATATTGTGTGTTATAGCTATATTTCCTCTAAATCATGACATTAAGATATTTATTTTGAGATTCAGAAGCTTTGTATGACAGCGATTTGTTTTCAGAATTAATCTATAAAGAGGCCTGAAAACTTTATTTTATATCATCAAACATAAAAAGCAACAACAAATCCTTTGCTTACAATTTGTACAAGCACTACATCTCTGCTGCAATAAAAAGCGAATACCATGAAAAAAACTCTTTGAATGTATTTGACACTTTATTGTTTTTTCCTTCTGTACATGCTGCTGTAGTGCACGCAGGTTTGAAGCCAGGGATCTGTTGAGTTATTTTCATCAACTGTCAGCGTTTAAAATTTTGGGCATTAAAACTCTTAGAAGGCGATCACTCCTCGTAAGATCCACTGGAAGTTCATTATTCTGCAAAATAGACATAGAAAGATTCAATAATACCATCAGCTAATCAATTTGCCATCTAATTAATTATCTTTATTGTTAACTAATTCTATTTTTTACATATATAGATTAATGCCGAACACTGAGTGAGGCCAAAGGCTGAAAGAGATTTTCAGGTGATGACAAAATAAATAAATCCAACTGGGCTATCCACCTCATCTGCCATGAGGACCCCTAGAACCATGGGCGGCCACATTTTGAACGGTCACATGATGTGCCTTGCTATCCGTTTCATCTGTCATGAGGACCCAGTCACGACGACGTCACTTCCAGTTTGCTTCTGCGTCAGATCGCGGAACGTCACTTCCGGTTTGTTTCCTCATCAGATCAGTGTTCGCCCCATCCACCTTAAGGACCCCTAGAACTGAAGGTCACTTGATGTGATCTACAATAGCATTGGGAACAACTGATTCGGTCACGGAGAGGCACTTTCGGTTTGTTTCCTCGTCAGATCAGTGTTCGCCCCATCCACCTTAAGGACCCCTAGAACCAAAGGTCACGTGATGTGATCTAAAATAGCATTGGGGAACAACTGATTTGGTCGCTGAAAAAAAAAAAAAAAAGATTTGGTCGCATGATGGAAGCTGAAGGGTTTAGCCATGCTAATGCTCCCCAGAGCCATTTTACTGAAAAAAAAGTCAGAAGGAGCTAAATGACATGTTGAGATGGTGAAGAGCTTCACTAATTAATGTTGGTGACATAAACATACTATTTACTGTTACTGTAAATTATATTGATCATTCAATAAATCTACTGATCTCAAGAATACAGAAGTTTATGTTCGAGATATTCTACGCTCAACAAAAATATAAACGCAACACTTTTGGTTTTGCTCCCATTTTGTATGAGATGAACTCAAAGATCTAAAACTTTTTCCACATACACAATATCACCATTTCCCTCAAATATTGTTCACAAACCAGTCTAAATCTGAGATAGTGAGCACTTCTCCTTTGCTTAGATAATCCATCCCACCTCACAGGTGTGCCATATCAAGATGCTGATTAGACACCATGATTAGTGCACAGGTGTGCCTTAGACTGTCCACAATAAAAGGCCACTCTGAAAGGTGCAGTTTTGTTTTATTGGGGGGGATACCAGTCAGTATCTGGTGTGACCACCATTTGCCTCATGCAGTGCAACACATCTCCTTCGCATAGAGTTGATCAGGTTGTCAATTGTGGCCTGTGGAATGTTGGTCCACTCCTCTTCAATGGCTGTGCGAAGTTGCTGGATATTGGCAGGAACTGGTACACGCTGTCGTATACGCCGGTCCAGAGCATCCCAAACATGCTCAATGGGTGACATGTCCGGTGAGTATGCCGGCCATGCAAGAACTGGGACATTTTCAGCTTCCAAGAATTGTGTACAGATCCTTGCAACATGGGGCCGTGCATTATCCTGCTGCAACATGAGGTGATGTTCTTGGATGTATGGCACAAAAATGGGCCTCAGGATCTCGTCACGGTATCTCTGTGCATTCAAAATGCCATCAATAAAATGCACCTGTGTTCTTCGTCCATAACAGACGCCTGCCCATACCATAACCCCACCGCCACCATGGGCCACTCGATCCACAACATTGACATCAGAAAACTGCTCACCCACACGACGCCACACACGCTGTCTGCCATCTGCCCTGGACAGTGTGAACCGGGATTCATCCGTGAAGAGAACACCTCTCCAACGTGCCAAACGCCAGCGAATGTGAGCATTTGCCCACTCAAGTCGGTTACGACGACGAACTGGAGTCAGGTCGAGACCCCGATGAGGACGACGAGCATGCAGATGAGCTTCCCTGAGACGGTTTCTGACAGTTTGTGCAGAAATTCTTTGGCTATGCAAACCGATTGTTTCAGCAGCTGTCCGAGTGGCTGGTCTCAGACGATCTTGGAGGTGAACATGCTGGATGTGGAGGTCCTGGGCTGGTGTGGTTACACGTGGTCTGTGGTTGTGAGGCTGGTTGGATGTACTGCCAAATTCTCTGAAATGCCTTTGGAGACGGCTTATGGTAGAGAAATGAACATTCAATACACGAGCAACAATTCTGGTTGACATTCCTGCTGTCAGCATGCCAATTGCATGCTCCCTCAAATCTTGCAACATCTGTGGCATTGTGCTGTGTGATAAAACTGCACCTTTCAGAGTGGCCTTTTATTGTGGACAGTCTAAGGCACACCTGTGCACTAATCATGGTGTCTAATCAGCATCTTGATATGGCACACCTGTGAGGTGGGATGGATTATCTCAGCAAAGGAGAAGTGCTCACTATCACAGATTTAGACTGGTTCGTGAACAATATTTGAGGGAAATGGTGATATTGTGTATGTGGAAAAGTTTTAGATCTTTGAGTTCATCTCATACAAAATGGGAGCAAAACCAAAAGTGTTGCATTTATATTTTTGTTGAGTATACTTAGCAATGATATTTTCATGAATACCTTTAATAAACCCACATGTATGTACTATTAAAGCCTACAATAGTTTATCATTAATAAATCGTGTCAGTCTATTTAAAGTACCTTCATCAAAAGACCTTCATACACCCAAGCAATTCTGAACTATGGTGTATCACGTACAGTCAACACAATATATTTACATCAGCCTATGCTGATGTTCGGTCCAAGGCTTTGCCTTAGTTATATTAGTCATATGTCTTGTTTCATGCAGTCATATGTGAAATATGAACAACATATATGAAACATGCAGAAAGTACCACATCAGGAACTGGACAAAGTCTAATATTCATGACTGGTAATTGACAAACTATTGATTTGTAGTCTGTTGGGGGACTAGGTGATTGATTTCCCAGTTTTTCTCCTCTCTGACATCTAGGTGCCCCTACCTTGTTGGGTATTGTAGGATCAGCATTAGCTTCAAGCAGAAGAAGAACCGTTTGAAGGTTACCGCCCATAACAGCAGCATGAAGGGCAGTGGAGCCGTTCTGGAAACGATAACAAATATCAATAAGGATGCATAATTCTATCATACTCCTCAACTCATTATGTGATTCTGCAGGGAGAGTGTCCTTTACCTTGAGAAGCCCAAATGAAGGAGAAAACTTTAGGAGTTCCTCAATAACACTGTTGTGCCCCTTTAAAGCCGCCTTGAACAACGCAGTGGAACCATCCTTGAGAGAAATCATGAATTTATTCATTTTTTAAAACTTTTGTTTAGATGAAATACAAAAGCACGATCAGACATTGACACGTTGTTTTTGTAGGCATAGCTGTGTTAGTTGCTTTTCTTTTGATATGGGAGAGGAGGTGATGGCCGAGTGGTTAAGCGTTTGGCTTCAAATCCCAGCCAGACTGGAAAAATCACTAAGGGCCCTTGGGGAAGGTCCTTAATCCCCTAGTTGCTCCCAGTGTGTCGTGACCACCTTGCGTGGCAGCACCCTGACATTGGTGCGTCTCTGTGAATGGGTGAATGTGAGACATCATTGTTAAGTGCTTTGAGCTTCTGAAGGAGATGGAAAAGCGTTATATAAATGCAGTCCATTTATCATATGTGCAAAATTTGTTTGTTCACCCTCATTGGAGTACACTCATTGTTTACTTCAAAAATTAGCTAACTTTATCATTTTAAATAAGACCAGGAACTCTGCTTTATGCTCGAGAAAAATTTGTTCTGTTCCTAAGATCTGACCTGATTTGTTGCACGATCTCACTGAACATCACTGAGAGCTAGCTCCAGATAGACGAACGGACACATTGTTCAGCCACTGACAGATGATGTATATTTTTCAACACCAACACCGGTCTCAGATGTTCTTCCTGCACTGCCGCAACAACTGACAGCTGCTTAGTCTGGTTTAGGACAGGTGATGTAAGCAGAACAAACCGATCGATGTCATACTTGTCTGTCTGCGTCCCGATCTGCACCACGTAAGAGCAAAACCTTCACAACCTCACTGTGACCCATCTGAGCTGCCATCCAGAGGGGGGCGGTGCCATCCTGAATAACATTAACCAGCAGAAGTTTAGAAAAAAAAAGTTTAGAAGTTTAGAAAAATCAATACAGGCATTAATGACATAATGTGCCCTTCAGACATGGGGTCAAATACTTTGCATTGTATTTAAATACAAATACAAATACTTTAGATTTTCGACTTCCAAATACAAATACAAATACTTTGTACTTTTTCAAATACAAATACTTTATATTTTGAGTATTTCAAATACAAATACAAATACTTTCTATGAACTATAAACAACAAATCAACACAAAAACTGATAAACCGGTGACAATTTATTGTGAAAATAGCATGACCTAATACTATTGATAAGTAAAGGATTGAATGCTTTATCACAAATTCACTATTATGATATCACAGGCAATAATCAAACTATCACAATCTATATTCAACACGGTGTCACAGAGATTCCCAAGTTTGAAAAGTATTTCAAAAAGTATTTGGAAATACTTGGGATCGGCGATGTATTTGAAATACAAAAACTTTGAATTCAAAATCAGAAAATACAAATACTCTGAAAAATGTATTTAAGTATTTTCAAATACAAATACTTTTATATTTGGCCCCATGTCTGGTGCCCTTTAAGCGGTAAGTTCACTCAACCACATTAAAACACTGTTTGCAATCAAGCCTCTAAATGTTGCACTCACCTTTGCCAAAAATGATGTTTTTTAAGTAACAGCAGTACTCGCCCTGACCTGCATCACCAAGCCCAATGTTGAACTTGTCAAAACTCTTGGTGAGGTGAACTTGACTACCAAGTTTTACCTTGATGCACAAAATCTTTGGGAAAATAATTTACGCACAAGACATTAGATAGTCGCCCTCTGGCAGCCAGTTAGAACCAAATCCTGCCCAACATCGACCTTGTTTAAGGTCTGAGGGTGAAATATACTTTCTTTTAACTACGTGTTCACAGATGCATAATGACTACTTTTATTTATTCTGCATGTTTGGTGTGCACATCCTCAGAAGTAATATGACTCATCCACAAGATGCAATACACACATGAACAATAGGGGCAGCATCTGAATGATCAGTAGCATCAACAAATGAGAAATACTTGGAGAAGTTCTGTGACCAAGTCCGCAATTACTTACATCTGTATAATGTGTCCTTGACATTGCAGAGTGACAAATATTGTTGTCAGACCACCTGCCAAGAGACTGGAAAAAGTTTCTGAACGTGACATGAAGACAGAAGTTCTATATGGTCTGAGGACACTGGTGTCCCTGCTGGTGGAATCTTCAAGTAACATGTAGTACACAGGGAAGGATGTGTAGAATTACATTAACAAAGCAGCTGGTTGAATATATGAATGTGTGGTTTAAAAAGGAAGTCTATTTCTGCTCTTATTAAAGTTAACTTGTGTACTAAGTTACACTTTGATACACAAAGTGTTTGTCAAGATATTGCACACACAAAAGAGTCTTTGCCCTTGGTGATCACATTTAGGATCAAAACTCTACTAATGTCAAACGTGTCTGAGATCTTGGTGAGGCGAGCCTGTGTATGAAGTTTCACCTCAATACATGGAGTTTTTGTGGAGATATTGTCTACACATCATATTCAAGCAGTTCCTAGACCTGTTCTGCCTTTGGCATAAATGGTATGTGAATGGGCCACCTGAAGTAAAATAAACAAATAAATAATATATATATTTTTAAATCCATTAAATGCTCAAAATAGCAGTGATACAATGTTACAGATGTTGTCCTTGGATATGTTGTAATCATTGACACATTAGTGACATAATAATGCCTAAAGAAACAGCTGGGTGTGGGATTTATGTAATATAATATACCCGTTTCTTTCAACTCATGAATCGGTCTTTGACTTGAGCTCCAATCAGTTTGATTATGCAAAATGTCATGAACGGATCTTCCATTGCAAGTCATGAAGAGAGAAAACAAAAACCCTCAACCAAAACAATAAAACCTAAATCAGGTTATATAAATAACACAGCTACAAGATAAAACACATTGCAATCTTCTCTAATAGCTTCCCAATGAGCCAACACAGGCTTTTCTTTTTCCCCCACTTGAATGAATGAATAAATGGTTTATTCGGGCCACTTAACCATGAACAATAAATGTCTATTTTGAATCTTTGGTGGATCAACTAATGGGTAAATACTTCCCCTCAAAATTTAATAATGTCACCAGCTGTCATGATTGTATTGTGGGTTTGTCGGGGTTTGGGTTGTGGGTGTTTCTTTGCTCTTGATTGGGTTTGTTGTGAGGGATTTTTCTTGTCTTGTGTCTTGGTGCTGGGCGTTTCCCTCCTGTCCTCCCTCCCGCCCTCCCTCCTGCTTGCCACGCCCCATTCCAGATCCTTCCACCACACCTGTCCTGCATTGCCTGCTGATCACTCCCTCTTTATTAGTTGTACCTTTTCCCCTTCACCTCTTTGCCAGATTGTTGTGCCTTGTGTCTCTTTCGGGCACTTCTTCAGAGTGTTTTGTCCTGTTTCTGCCTTGTTGTGGTTTTTAACCTGCTTGCTTGCGTTTTGGACCCTGTTGTTTGCCTGATGCTTCGGATCCTGTTGCTTGTAACAACCGGCCTTTTTGTGTACTGACTCCAACTCAAACTCTCATTAAACCCTGTTGAACTCACATCTGAATCCTGCGATTGTGTCCAACCACCTTGCATCACAAAGTCTGATACCAGCAAAATGTGTTGTTATAATGTTACCAAATACACCTGGTCATTTATTTCAAGTTATTTTGGGGGGTTTTCCCAACCTTTATTTGAGAAATATAGTGAAGCTAAGATGGCAATACGCAGCTAAAGCAGAGATGTGAACCTTGACCTGTTGGGATACCACAACCTGCTCACTGCCATATGTGTAACGTGCACTTCAGCCACTAAGCCCCAAGCATGCCAACACCATTTAATTTTAATGTTTGTAAAAACATGGTCTGAGTTCATTTTGGAGCTCTACTTCAGGTGCCCCATAAGCCAGTTGGCACTGTGTGTATTAGGTTAGGTCAAAGGACATAAACAATAACATTTAAAACACTGATTTTACTTGATCAGAGTCTAAGTTATGGATGAAATGGATGATTTTTAATAGATCATGCACACATTTTTTAATTACATTTTCATATAAATCATGTCACATGCTTTTATTTATGTATTTTACTAAAGAAAGCTATAACAATTATCAGTAATAAACCATATCATAAGCCAACAAACCCATTATTTCTCTGGTTGCATATTTTAAATTTCTGGATGATTACGTCACAATACAAATCATGTATAAAGTTAAAAATATTTTTTTCCTCAACATGTCCAGGATCTGTTTAAAATGAAGGACTCCAGTTAGAATTTGAGAGGGACATTATTATTTGAGAAACTGAAGATTCGAACTACTGTAAAAACTCATTGTGTTTCTATTAAAGGTGTTAATATTTGGAATAATTGTCCTGATAACATTAAATTATTTGGTACCTTAGTTAACTTTAAATGGCTCTATAAAACAATATAATTACTTTATACAGGATGACGAATTAGGTTTACAGAGTTTGTTATTGTTTTTGGATTGTGCACTATTGTTTGTCTGGTTGTGTTGAGAAATTTCAGTTCATTGATTAATTTATATTGTTTGTGCTTGTTTTTTTTGTATTTGCTGTTTATATACATATATATATATATATATATATTCTTCATTTTTATGTTAAAATGGTGGGTGTTTATAAGCGTTTGCTTCTGCCTGCACCCTTTCAGCCACACGGGTACACTGTTAAACTGTTATTTTTAGGAGTTTTTTTTGGTTACTGTTGAGTCTGTGTGCCGAATAAATTCATTCATTCATATTTATGTGCCTTGACCTCACAACTGTAAACTGGCTTATAGATACCCACTTATTCCTGAAGCAATTTTTGGAAAACATGAGTAGACAACTCAGAGGCTTGACTGTCAACAATGTATTCATATGAATAAAGTTGCAAAAAACAAAACAAATACAAGCCTGTCCATTAAGCCCTTCACTGTGCTTTAAGAGACGAGTCAGTTACCTGCCTTAGCTGGTTGACTTTGGCACCTGATGACAGCAGCTGACGAATCACAGACACGTGACCTTCCTGGGCAGCGAGGAACAGAGAGGTGGCGCCGTCCTGAAACATTATTAAAGGAACTGCAATTACATCTTGGTGGTACGGAACAAAAGTCCACAAATATCACAATATATTTGATAAGCTTTGGGCAGTGAGATTGTTCCACCACCTGATAAAGACAAACATTAATCCTTCCAACTGTTAGAGGCGTTGGACTCAACAACAACCTGACAGCTTACATTCCAACACCATGTGCCTTGACACTTGCATGCATTTTGGCTCCGCACTCTCATGCAATTCTTCGTGACAATGTCACCCATTGTGTTCCCAGCTGGATGACACGCTTTGTGTGCTGGATGCTGCATATATAAAATAATTGTTTTGTAGCGGATTAATAATTTTCTCTCAGAGTTTGGCTGTTGAAAACGGCTCTAATCGCTTCAGAAATCACAGAGGACCATTTCATCTGCAGGTTTTTTTTTCTCTCTCTCTCTCTGTCATGCGCTTTGTGAGGTGGAGAATGCATTTGGAACTGTCAAAAAGGTAATTATTTGTAATGTTTATATTGTAATGGCTTGGTAAAACAGTTGCATGTTCATTCCTTTTATGAGTATCTGTAAAACTATGTTTATGATAGATTTAACATCTCGTTATAATCGTTCAGATGAGCTGCACTGTGATGAGGTGTGCTGACGCAATCACACGAACTTACAAGCAGTGTTTTTAAATTGCGCATGCCTTTGCTTGATGACACATCACGACACAGGTCGTGATATGTCGTGCTGGAGAGTAAACTCATCTTTAATGAGTGCAGACAGGATGCCAGAGGGGCACCGGTGCGTGCTATTGGGCACAGAGAATTTTGAAATGTTCAAAAAATCTTTCACGCACAAATGTGCTACGTGGCGCGATCTAATCTCCAACACAACGTGCAGCTCGTCAAGTGGAGTAAACAAGCAGTGAACAGAGTGAGTGGTGATGTCAGCAGATCGCATCAGAGCGCAGCTCGTCTGAAGGATTATAACAAGAAGTTAAATCTGTTATAAACATAAAAGTAAATACTTTAACAGCTGCAGACAAGAAGGAAAGAACACGCAACTGTTTTATCAAGGCATGATGATGTAAACAAGACAAATAATTACCATTTTACATGGCACAAAATGCTTTCTGCAGCTTGCTAGGCGCGTGCGTGCACACGCGAATGGCTCCGGCTGCAGCCTCCTCTATGATTCAGGAAGTGATTAGAACTGTTTTCAACGGCCAATTAGCAGAAAAAAAAGATTAACCCGCCACAAAATAATTATTTTATATATGCAGCGTCCAGCGCAGAGCGTGTGGCAGCTGGTAGAACAAAGAACGGCGTCCAGCTGTGAATACAGCGGGTGGGATCATCACGACACAGTTCGAGCTGTTGCGTGATGCAAAGGCATGCTCATGTAAATGGGCCTTTACTCTCCTGCACAGCAGAGTGCGTGCAAGTGGATCAAAGTCATGCAAGTGTCAAGGCAGCTTAAGAGACGAGGAGGCTTCTGGACGGCCGTTAACAAAGACGAGTGCCTTACACTGAGCTGGTCGTGAACATTGGCTCCGTTCTTCAGCAGAATGTCCACCACCTTGATGTGCCCATACTGGGAGGCCACAGTGAGCGCCGTGCCGCCATCCTGGAAGATAAACAAGCTCACAGTGTAGATGGCTGATCTTTTGTCGACAACAGCACAATGAAAACAAACTGGCAGACAGGCACTTCTGTGAGTTACACACTGTGATGACATTCTCCTTTACAATCATCATCATTTTATCCTGCCGCGTACCTTTGTTTGGAATTCAGTAGAGGCACCGAATTCAAACAGCAGCTTCACAACGTCATGGTGTCCCTGTTGGGAGGCGAAGAACAAGGCAGTGGAACCCGTCTGGAAGGAATGACAGAATGTTTTCGTATTCACTAAATTTTAGTGTGCAAATTACACCCTGATTTCCACACTAATCTCAGGGGAACAGCGATGTTGAACCTCTCTGAATGCAACTCTAGAGGGAGTTGCATTCATTAAGACATTGAGTCCAGAGACTGATACTGATATCACCCTCTGCATTCCTAAATCTGCCCCATATGACACAGAATGTCTGAGTCAGGATGTCTGTCCCTCTGTTTGGTGGACAAGCCGGGAGGCATTTTGGCTTTAATGAAAGCCTATGCACTGTAGCAAATCTGCTAGTTTCAGCTGTTGCCAACAGTGGTGGCCTGGAAAGACAATTCAGTACTCTAAAACTCACACATAGGACATTGAGAACCAGCTTTGGACTACAAAAGGAAGGAAAGCCAGCATATTAGTGCCCATGGCATGGGCAACTTACAACTTAGTGATGGCACCATCAATGCTGAAAAGGTACATCTAGGTTTCGGAGCAACACATGCTGCCATCCAAGCAACGTCTTTTTCAGGCACGTCCCTGCTTATTTCAGCAACACAATGCCAAGCCACATT
The DNA here is from genome assembly GCF_902500255.1 of Thalassophryne amazonica. Taxonomy (NCBI): domain Eukaryota; kingdom Metazoa; phylum Chordata; class Actinopteri; order Batrachoidiformes; family Batrachoididae; genus Thalassophryne; species Thalassophryne amazonica. Next base: position 89,102,398 of record NC_047112.1, read on the forward strand.
CTGCACGTGTTACAACAGCGTGGCTTCGTAGTAAAAGAGTGCGGGGTACTAGACTGGCCTGCCTGCAGTCCAGACCTGTCACCCATTGAAAATGTGTGGCGCATTATGAAGCACAAAATACAACAACGGAGACCCCGGACTGTTGAACAACTGAAGTCGTACATCAAGCAAGAATGGGAAAGAATTCCACCTACAAAGCTTCAACAATTAGTGTCCTCAGTTCCCAAACGCTTATTGAGTGTTGTTAGAAGAAAAGGTGATGTAACACAGTTTTAAACATACCACTGTTCCAGCTTTTTTGAAATGTGTTGCAGGCATCCATTTCAAAATGAGCAAATATTTGCACAAAAACAATAAAGTTTATCAGCTTGAACATTAAATATCTTGTCTTTGTGGTGTATTCAGTTGAATATAAGTTGAACAGGATTCGCAAATCATTGTATTCTGTTTTTATTGACATTTTACACAACGTCCCAACTTCATTGAAATTAGGGTTGTGTGTATATATATATATATATATATATATATACAGGAAAAACACCTCCATGTTGACAATCATTTGTAAAAACCAGGCGGCTTTTGATGGCTTTCAGTTGAGTGAGTATCTGAGAAATTGTTTAACAGCTGGACATGTTCCAACTTGTCCTTAAGGCTTCCAACGGAGGTGTTTTTCCTGTGGCGGCGTGCCGCGCCAGCTGCCTGCCAACGCGCCAATCCGTCTGCACGTCTTTCATTACAAAATCTCCTTTAACAGTAGAATGTCCGGATAAACTGCTGATCCCTACCTCTTCTGAAAGTTCTCTGTTCTCTCACGATGTCCTGGGTCAACAGAGGCTTAAATTTGGAGGTTTTCAGCTCGAAACAGGCTGATGACGGCGCCTGGGAGCGCTGCGCGACGTCCCGCTCCGTGGGAAGTCCTTAAAGCGACAGCAACACTCCATAATCTCTCATCAGCCGTTAAAACTTTCACAGAAAACCAGCTAAATTTCTCGAATGGTGTCCACTTCGATGTGCCTCACAGGTTCTGAAAAAATTTTGATCAAACAAAGCGCCAGTCTCTCAGGAAGTTCCCAGACAAAAGAAATCTGACGAGAGGGGTGGACCACTCCTCACTCAAAGCCTGCCCACAGGCGAATGACGCAACCGACAGGCGTGAAAAAACTCACGCATGCGCACGAGGGTTCAAGGTTGGCTGATGTAATCGCACGTGATTCAAATCCATATAGTTTTTGAAAAAAATAAAAAGGTCGGATACTTTTCTAATAGACCTCGTATATATATATATTTGTGGTGTACAGTAGCTTTGCAGGAGCACCCCCAATTCTGTTGTAAAACAACAACTATTCCATTCTAAAGACCAAATCTTGTTGTTTCTGAAGTTTGGCCATATTTTCCATCATACCTCTCTCTGGTAGTTGATATCAGCTCCTTGCATGATGAGTTCCCTGACACAGTCATAATGGCCGCTGTATGAGGCCACCATCAGCGCTGTCGTTCCATACTGTAAAAAAAAAAAAAAAAAAAAATCAGGAAAAAGCTACATGGATCCTCATTAAAACAACAAAAACAAGTATCTGGACTTGACACACACACACACAATGGTTAAACTGGAGCTGAATACAAGGGCATTTGAAGTCCATACACTGTCTCTGCAGTCTGCATCTACACGTCCGCTGTTGAGCAGCAGCTGAAGAAGAGCCAAGTTTCCTTTCCGCGCGGCCCAAAACACAGCATTAGCCAGGGGTGTTTCCTTCTGGACGGTAAAGACAAGCAGCAGCCACTGACCCATTAACAAACACACACTAACAGTACTGCAACAACAGAATATGTCACCAAATACATCACAGGGATGAAACTCACATTACTGTATTTGACAAAGCTCATTAGGTGTCACCCATAAATCCACTTAGATTTGTTTACACGAGTGTTTTTTTTTTTTTTTTGGTTAAGATCAGATTTATTTGACAGGCAAAACATTCAGGTCCCCAATTCTAGGTCCTCAGCCTTTGAGATTGGGAGACACCTTGGAAGATCTTGGAGACTCATGAGCTCTTTGGACCGAGGTGGTTGGTAATACTGATACTTTTTCAGGAGATCGAAGGTCCAAGTCTTTATAGAGATTGGAGAAGGACACTTATGTTTCACCTGGCTGCAGCAGATAGATGGGTACTTTCAACAGGTGGGGTTGGACCAGTTGTTTGCCTGGGTGGGTGCCACCCAGAACCGAGGTTGTTTCTGTGGTGTGGTGGATGTGTGGCAGGAGGATACTCCCAGACCTGACATGACTGGCATTTCCAAAAGGTTTTTCATTGCATATCACAAAACCTGGACATGACCTTCCACCTCTGAATATACAGTACTTTTGCACTAAGATTCAGGGCTGCTAATCTGTGGCCCACAGGCCATGGTTTGGCCATGGCCATGGTCCATAAAATCCACAATCCGGATCAGATCCAGATCAAACTATGTCAGGCGTTAGTGAGTGCCAGTCTGCACTTCACTTTCAAATATGAGAGTGATTGGGGCACGTTTGATTGAGACATAATGTAAAATATACATTAAATAGGATTTTCAATGTTAAATTTAAAGTGTAGGTGATACGATATGTAATGTTTTTTGAGTATTTAAGACAAAAATTAAACAACAGTTTGAAATTTATCCTTTCCTGGCATGCAGTTCCTGAAGAGATAAATATTCAGATTTTGAACTGCACGCCACTAAAACCCAGGAACTTCTGGGCGAGTCCCAACATTTGAGAATGAGGAAGTGACATCAGTGTCAGAACCATTATCTTAATAGTTCCATTAATTTGTGGATTACCTTACGGATTTTTACAAGCCACTGACAGCCCCGTTTCCACCGAGTGGTTCAGGCTGGTGCTGCACGATGTTTTCGGTGTCAGAACGGTTCATTCTGGCTGGCAGAATCTTTTTGATTGGCAGGTAGGCCTGGGCGATTTGGCCTAAAAATAAAATCTCTGATATTTTTTTTTTCAGAAATAATTCGACTTTCAATTTTTTTTCAGATTTTTTCCCCTACTTTTTTTTTAAAGAAAACATTTAGTACAAATGACAGAGATAACTCAAAACAAGTTTTGCTTTTATTTGATCAAAAACGGGTAATACTAAAATACAAAATAGGCGAAATGGGGACTGATAATCACGAAATGGGGGTAAAATGTAACAAAATGGAGCAGAGTGAACCATACTGACTCCAAATAATTACTTTTATTTAATTGTTTAGCTTTTTTTATGTGAGATGCGCTCAGTAGATGGAGTAGGGGCAGGTGCGGCATCTGGCGTTCAAGAGATGAAACTTCAATTAATGGGTCCATTTTGTTAAGTAAAAAAACTTAACAAAAGTAGTTAAATACTTAATATTTGGAGTCAGTCTGCTCCATTTCGTTATAAGTCCCCATTTCGCTTAAAATAATTAAAATTAATTAATTGAATCATATTTGGAGTCAGTCTGGGTCAATATGCCCAATTTAGGTTTTTTTTTACCCTCATTTGCTCCATTTGGGCAAATGATTCCACCAGAGTAAGCTGCTTTTTAGCAGGATTTTGCTCCCTTGTTCCCCTCGTAAAGTGTGGCATTTCTCCCACGCAGCTGGATGTCTCTGTTTTAGATGCTGGAATAAGTTTATTGCGCGGCTGCGTTTTGTTGTAATGGGCTTTAGACAAACTTTGCAGCGTGCAGTCACTTCTTGTTTCATGTCTATTGCAGCAATCCCAAACCACTGACAAAACTCGCTCTCCATTAGCAGTTAGCCATGTTTGTTATTGTGAAGGAAACGGGACGGGGAGGGGGAGCTACGGAAAGTCCTGGGGACAAAAAGGTGCGCTGCAGCAAGAGGAGAAAAAACTTGAATTTTTTATTTTTTAAACTGAATTTTTTTAACTCAAATTAATTGATAAAATCAATATATCGCCCGGGCCTATTGGCAGGTGGAACACTTATATTGACGAGCATGTATGCATGATGTCTGCGGCTTCTTCACTTGACACGGAGGCAAAACTGAGCATTTTCACATTATTTTATTTTATTGTTTTGTGAATCATGGGATAATTTCATCACGTGCAGACTGAGATGTTATGAGCAGATGAGGCACTGTGAGTCTTTCATCTTGCGATGCAAAGCGGCACACGGTGGAACAAAAGGAGGATCCATTAACAGCAGAGGATCGATCCATCAGCTGTAATTAACCGATTACAGCCGGCGCTGTAACCTGGCACCAAACTGCCGTGTCACAAAGAGACTTTTCTTCAGCCAGGACATAAGGAATTAAATTATTTTCAGACGCTGTTTTGTAAAGGTCAATAAGTTTTCATCAGACTGAGAGTGATCTCACTGAAACGGACAGGTATAATTTACTCCTTGGGTGAATGGTTTTAATATTGAATAATAACACGTTACTAACATACAGTACACTAACTGTATTCAAGAAGGAAACAATATTTATTTTTAAAATAACTGATATTTTCACTCCCTCGTGTCATTTTTCAGATTTGAAATGTATGTACCTGTTTCTAAGAAAAAACACAAATAAAAAAAATCCACACTTACTCATCACTTTTTTTTCTGATGTCACAGATAGCAAAACAAACTATTTTTAAATCAGTTGCTTATGACCAAAGAGCAGGCAGAAAAAAAAAAATCTTCTCCAGTCGCATGCCGAAATTGCCTGCATTATTAATTTATTTTATTTTATTTTATAATCACTATTCTGTGTTCTGAACTCTGCCAAATATCATCACTGTTGTCAGACTGAAGGTTTTCCTCCAAGGCTTTGTCTTCCGCATTGTCATCTAAATTAGGCTAAAAAAACAGAAGACTGTGTCCCCACAGCTTCAGAATCACCTTCAGACTGGACTTAAAAAAAGCTCCACACTAGAAAAAAAAACATCATCTGAAAACAGCTTGACCTCTGCCGTGTTTATAATTAATTTGGAATTGAATCAGCAGGTGCCATTCTCCCGATGATGTAGCAACAATATGGGCTGAGGACTGAAATACAGCGCAGGCTTCAGACAGCTGTTGATTATCCTTCACCTGCGCACTTATCGACTTTTATTGTTCAGGATTAATTTTTTTTAAATATCAGCATTTCATCATTTTTAGTGATTATTTGTGCATATTTTTTGGTGTCACCTACACTTTAAATGGCCACAAAATCTGTAATCTAGATCAGATCTGGATCAAACTTTGTCAGACGATACTGAGTGCCAGTCTGCACCTCACTTTCAAATATGAGCATGATTGGGGCATGTTTGATTGAGATATAATGTAAAATATACATTAAATGGGGTTTTCAATGTTAAATTTAGACAGCTACAAAATCTGTAATCTGGATCAGATCTGGATCAAACTTTGTCAGGCGATACTGAGTGCCAGTCTGCACCTCACTTTCAAATATAAGTGTGATTGGGGAATGTTTGATTGAGATATAATGTAAAATATACATTAAATGGGGTTTTAAATGTTAAATTTAGACGGCCACAAAATCTGTAATCTGGATCAGATCTGGATCAAACTTTGTCAGGCGATACTGAGTGCCAGTCTGCACCTCAGTTTCAAATATGAGCGTGATTGGGGCATGTTTGATTGAGATATAATGTAAAATATACATTAAATGGGGTTTTAAATGTTAAATTTAGATGGCCACAAAATCTGTAATCTGGAGCAGATCTGGATCAGACTTTGTCAAGCAATACTGAGTGCCAGTATGCACCTCAGTTTCAAATATGAGCACGATTGGGTCATGTTTGATTGAGATATAGTGTAAAATATACATTAAATGGGGTTTTTAATGTTAAATTTAGACAGCTACAAAATCTGTAATCTGGATCAGATCTGGATCAAACTTTGTCAGGTGATACTGAGTGCCAGTCTGTACCTCACTTTTAAATATGAGCGTGATTGGGGCATTTTTGATTGAGATATAATGTAAAATATACATTAAATAGGGTTTTAAATGTTAAATTTAGATGGCCACAAAATCTGTAATCTGGAGCAGATCTGTATCAAACTTTGTCAGGCGCTACTGAGTGCCAGTCTGCACCTCAGTTTCAAATATGAGCGTGATTGGGGCATGTTTGATTGAGACATAATGCAAAATATACATTAAATGGGGTTTTAAATGCTAAATTTAGACGGCCACAAAATCTGTAATCTGGATCAAACTTTGTCAGGCGCTACTGAGTGCCAGTCTGCACCTCACCTTTAAATATGAGCGTGATTGGGGCATGTTTGATTGAGAAATAATGTAAAATAAAAATTAAATGGGGTTTTAAATGTTAAATTTAGATGACCACAAAATCTGGAATCTGGATCAGATCTGGATCAGACTTTGTCAAGCGATACTGAGTGCCAGTCTGCACCTCACTTTCAAATATGAGCGTGATTGGGTCATGTTTGATTGAGATATAATGTAAAATATACATTAAATGGGGTTTTAAATGTTAAATTTAGACAGCTACAAAATCTGTAATCTGGATCAGATCTGGATCAAACTTTGTCAGGCGATACTGAGTGCCAGTCTGTACCTCACTTTTAAATATGAGCGTGATTGGGGCATTTTTGATTGAGATATAATGTAAAATATACATTAAATAGGGTTTTAAATGTTAAATTTAGATGGCTACAAAATCTGTAATCTGGATCAGATCTGGATCAAACTTTGTCAAGTGATACAGAGTGCCAGTCTGCACCTCAGTTTCAAATATGAGTGTGATTGGGGCATGTTTGATTGAGATATAATGCAAAACATATACATTAAATGGGGTTTTAAATGTTAAATTTAGACAGCTACAAAATCTGTAATCTGGATCAGATTAAACCTTGTCAGTCAATAAAGGATACCATCCTACATAATGCTCTCAAATATGAAAGAAATGTGATCCTTTTTGACAGAGTTATGAATTTTTGAAAATTTTGTTCAATGTTAAAGATAGGGATTTTTTTTCCAATTTTCCAAAAATTTTCTTTAACCTAAATTCTCTAGTCTATCAGGATATGAATCTTCAGAAAAATTTTGGGCTCCAGGCTGGTCATAAACAAACAAAACCTCCACTGTATTAAAGTTATAATAATAAATACAAGCCCCCCCCCCCCCAAAAAAAAAAAAAAAAATTACTGGGGTGAAGACAGAAAGAGCAACACTTTATAATTTTTAATTTTCTTGACTTTATAAAAAAAGATCATTCTTATAATCGTATACTCAAATAGCCAATTCTTCAAGCGCTGATCACGACACAATAAACGCGTCATTTTTATGAAACGTTCACATTTGCTGTGACGTCAAATTAACGTCAAAAACATACAGACTCCCGACGGTTTCTGTTGCATTAAACACGCGAAACCCGCAACTCCGTTATGACGCACGCACGGATTTTTTTTTTTTTTTTTTTTTTTAATGTCGAGAAGCCACTTTAAATGCAGCTTTAAAAGTTAAATGCACCTTCCAGGAGCACTGAGGAAGGAGCGGAGGCCTGCTGCAGCCTGCACGAGCTGCACGCAAAATAACGCCGCTTTACCTTAAAAGACATCCTGCGCAGCTCAGCGGTGACTCATGCTGCTTCTTCCTGCACACTCAGTCATTACCGGTGATGATGCACGCCTTTCTGCCGCACTCTCACTGGGTGTTGGCGGCGGAAAAACAAACAACCAGGCTGCTCAACCTCTGCGCGGCAGACACGCAGCGCGCCGCTGGGGGGCGCTGCGGAGCCGCAGTCTGCGGTGAAGCCACGTGGATGAGACAGTCGACTTAATCGGTACCGCGAAAGGTGACGAAACGACACTTATTATGCAGCCTCAGTGTATCATGGCCTACACACACAAAAAAAGCATAATAACCATAGCCAGGTAGGGATCAATGAAGAATTACAGAGGTCAACATGTAAAAATGCTTCAATCATGTTGAATATTATACTACATTATTTGTCTCATCATAACGATTCCATAAAGGTATAGTTTGGACTAACTATGACTGAATGTTCTGGAGTTAGGAGGTAAAAACAGCAAAAATGGTGACAAAGGTCAGTTTCAATTTGTATAGGGGTCAAAACTTAAAGTTGCTCGAAGTTCATAAAAAATTATTCAAATTACTGGTTGAAATAAAAGGATGAAAAATTGAAACAGTTCTGACTGTGTTGAATGCTTTGTCTCCAAAGTAAAGGTCAAACAAGGTCGACGTCCATTGGATTCTATGACATGTGACATATGTTACCCTGTAACATGATAACTTAGCATGACAGATGGTGCAAACTATTCCTTTTTAAAATGCTATTAACAAATAATTTCCATAATTGTTTTACCAAAATTGGAGCAACTTTAACTTTTGACCCCTGCACAAACTGAAACTGACCTTTGTCACCATTTTTGCTGTTTTTACCCCATAACTCCAAGGAATATAGTAATATTATAATAATTATATATATAAGTATAATAGACATAGATAGTCCAAACTATACCTTTTTGGAATCGTTATGATCAGACAAATAATGTAGTAAAATTTTCAGCATGATTGAAGCATTTTTACATTTTGAACTCTGTGTAATTCTTCATTGACTCCTACCTGGCTACAACTACCACTCTGGGATGGCTATCATACATTTTTGTGTAGGCCATGATACACTGAGGCTGGATTCCTAGTGTCGTTTTATCACCTCAAGTGGTACTGAAAATCTGCTTGGGCCATGGACTAGTCAGGTGTTTTTGGCCAAATTCTAAACAGGTACTTGAAGGATTTGCAATATTGCACCTTTAGCTCTCTGTAAATGATAATAGAGGGATTACAGAGGAGGAGCAGCGAAAGCACCTTATTTTTGTTTTGTCTTCAGGCTGTTGATTTAAGGATTCACTAAAGTACAGTGGAAACATGTATTTATTCCAGAGCTATAAAAGCAAAGACGACAGTGAGCCCTTCGCTTTAAGAGCCACTGTGAGAACATGGGAACAAAACAGACACACATCCATGCAGGTAAGCGTGCACGCCCTTATTTCGGCTCTGGCTGTTGGATGTGATTATACAAATAAAATTCTGCCATTGTCGACAAACAATTTTAGGATTATGAAGAAATTAATTTTGATGCTGAATTCAAGTGTGGATTCTGGATTATGCGTATTGAATCATTCTTGAACATGTGAAGTGGTACCTTTTTCCTCACCTGATCCTCAACAAACTTGGTGAAATTATCAATCTGGCGGGCGGAAAAAAAAAAAATTAGATTCTGTCTGTCTGTCTGTCTATATGTATGTGTGTGTGTCTCAGTGGTTGCTGAGGTAAAAAAAAAGGTGTGGGACAAGCTCGGAGGGGTCATGTTAAATGACTTTCGGTCAGCCTCAGAGTGGTTCTGGTAAACCATCAGGCATCTCAGGAAAGGGAGGCAGTTCTCAGCCCAGGCTGGGTTCAGCAGGGGATAAGAGCTGCTAAACTGGACTGATATCGTCAGTGGAACGTCACTGTACCAGAACCGCTACTACAAGTGATCTCCAATCCAATCCACTTTATTTCTATAGCACATTTTACAAACAGAATGTTATCAAAGTGCTGCACAAAAATTGAGTAAAAATTAAAAAAATACTCAAATAATACTCATGAAAATAGTATAAATACATTAAAACCAAAAATAAACAAATGACTATATCATTAGAAAAGTACAAAATCAAACCATAGGTCAAATCCATAATAAAATATCATAAAAGTACAAGTTAAAGCACTAAAAGACAACAGAGGACCATACAACTCACACCGAGCTAAAAGCCAGAGAATAAAAGTGGGTCTTTAGGCGAGACTTAAAACACTCCACTGTGGGGGCAGTTCGGATGTGGAGGGACAGAGTGTTCAAATGTCTGGGACCTGCCACAGAAAAGGCTCTGTCCCCCCTGGCTTTATAAATTAATAATAAAATCTTAAAATTGATTCTAAGATTAACAGGGAGCCAATGCAAAGATGCAAGAATAGGTGTGATTTGAACAATTTCTTTGCTCCCTGTTTAAAAGTGTGCAGCGGCATTCTGGACTAATTGTAATCGGTTAAGGGTATTTCGATTTATTCCTAGATAGAGTGAACTGCAGTAGTCCATACGTGACGAGATAAAAGCATGCATGACGCGCTCAAAATCTGGGAAGGATAAAAATGATTTAATTTTGGCTAAAAGAGGAAGATGATAAAAACTAGATTTAACAACCACGTTGACCTGCTTGTCAAGTTTAAAATCAGAGTCCATAATGATGCCAAGGTTGGTGGCTGTGGGTTTTTTGTGTTGGTTCAGAGTGTTGATCTGGTCTTTATATGACCAAAGTAGGACCTGCATCTACCATGGATGGGATTTGAAGGCACAGTCAGGGAATGGAGGGTGTCCAGTTCAGAGTTGCACTTCTGCTTTTTGCAAATTATATGGTTCTTTTGGCTTCCTTATACAGTGATCTCTGAGGTGCACTGGGCAGGTTTGAGGCTTAGTGTGAAGTGACTGGAATGAGGATCAGCACCTCCTAATCTGTGTCCATTGTCCTCTGTCAGAAAAGAGTAGATTCAGCCGTTAGTATATAGTAAAATCAACAGTGTAAAACTAACGCAGACAGTGTTAAATTAACACTGTTGGTGTACATATGGTCCTACTCTGGCCAGAGTGGGACCATATGTACACTGTCAGTGTTAATTTAACACTGGTGATTTTTATTGTGCATAAACAAGTTTTTTATTAGTTATTTTTTTTTACATTCATAAATGAATAAATACATTTCTCAACACCCATTCAAATGGTAAGTCCCTTTGGATTCTCCCTTTTTTCCAGTAAGGATCACCACCTCATGGATCTTCTCAAAGGCCTTTCGAATAACCTCACGAAACGATCAGTCATGAGGGATGAACACATTAAACTTTAGTACTAATCATCATCTTGATGTGGGTTGTGGTTTTTTTTCTTCTTTCAATTCAAAAACATTAAATTCCTTCATTAACTTTGATGAAAGTTGTTAATTGAGCTTTTCAAGGTTGAAATACACATTTTGTGGGAGTGATGTTAATGAAGTTGTTGTACTGTAAGAACTATGGCTAAAACATACAATAATATTAGTCACACTGTAAAACTGTAGGACTGGAAGATGTCTGAGTGCTGTTCTACTGCCAGCTGGACAGATGTGTGAAAAGCTTGTCAGGGCTCCGTTTTATGACAACGAATCAACGTAAAGAACAAATAGTTTTAATGAAGACAAACATCAGAGATCTGATCTGGTGAAAAATATTGTAGTTTGTCTGTGCTTTTGATGTGCGCTACACTCACAGAAATATTTAACCCTAACTTTTAAGATTTATGTAATTTTATTACATGACAAATTCCCATTTACTTTTTTTAAAGATAATTTTAATACAAACCTACCAAATAAACCTTACATGATGCATATTCATTACTGTAATAAATCCTATTTATTTGAAATGCATAATCCTCAGCTTTATGTATTTAGTATTAATAAAATATAATTACTCTAAATCAACAATAATGACAGTATTTATTTAAAATACATAAAGTATATTGTTTTAATTGCATAATAATTATGTTACCTATACAAGATAAATGGCATAGGTAACATAATTATTATGACAAGGGTTGAGTTGGCGAGACAGTTATGGATGTTAAATCCAACAAGTCTGAATGTGAAGAACTTAAACTGATCAGACAGCATGAAGTTATAATGAACGAATGAAATGAATCTGCCGTAACCTAAATGTGAGATGAATGACGTGTTGTTGTTGCTCCTTCCAGAAGTTGCTGGGTCAGCAAAATGTCAATAATAGTGCCACGAGCCAGTCATCAATTGTGACCTAATTGGTACCACTTAAGAGGACTAAACGACACTTACAATCGAGCATCAGTGTAGAATGGCCTACCAAAAAATGTATGGCAGCCATCCCAGGGTGGTAGCTATAGCCAGTTAGGGGTCAATGAAGTGTTACACAGAGGTCAAAATTTAAAAATGCTCTAATCATGTTGAAAACTATATTACATTATTTGTCTGAACATAATGAGTCTGAAAAGGTATCATTTGGACTATCTATGACTGAATGTTATGAAGTTATGGGGTAAAAACAGCAAGAATGGTGACAAAGGTCAGTTTCAATTTGTACAGGGGTCAAAAATTAAAGTTGCTTCAGTTTTGGTAAAAAGTGATGAAAATTAATAGGGTTTTAAAAAGGAATAGTTTGCACCATGTGTCATGCTTAGGTATCATGTTACGGGGTAACATATCTCACATGTCATAGAATCCAATGGACCTGACATTGTTTGACCTTGAAACACTTGACCTTTGAGACAAACACTGACAGTCATGTAACCTACTTGGTAGAAGTGATCATTCTATCCAAAGATGACAGAGCGCAGTTCATCCCACAAGCGGTGAATGGTTTTCATGCTTACTGCTGGATGTCTAATATCATAACAGAAACGCCACGAATGTCCAGAGTTGAGAAGATGGAGCAAAAAAAAAAACAAAAAACCAAACAAACAAACAAAAAAAAAAAACAACAAGACTTCACCCCGTTCACACAACTTTTAAATTAGGCATTTATTGAGATTTTGTGACAATTTTCCCCACCAATAACATAAACGCAATAAATAAATAAATACATATATTTTAAACATCTTTAAAATAAATAAATTAATTTATACAGACTCATGCTTTGACAAATTATACTACTTGCTCAGCCATAAAGCTCTAGCTATCCATTCATCGGCTACACAGTAAATTTGGCCAAAATCACCAGTGTTTAATGAAAACCGACAGTGTTCATTTAACTCTGACAGTGTTAAATTAACACTGGCAGTGCACATATGGTCCTACACTGACCCAGTGTGGAACCATATGTGCACTGCCAGTGTTAATTTAACACTGGTAATTTTGCTGTGTATTGAGCCACTAAAAATCTAAAAACAATGCTTCACTCCCAATTTTATGGATATAAAACTGTGACTTTTTAATTTCTTATTTCTTATCTTATATTTGTGAAGATGTTACCACTTGTCATCTGCATGATATCCAATTTTTTTAAATGATCAAACAACCAATTTATGGCTTGCAGGCCGTAATATGGTCACACTGTAAATTTTAATGTGAACCATTACTGCCCCCTCGTGGTTGTAGGGAATCATGACATTTAACGGTGCTCAGCTGCAGAATGAGAAACATGAAAAAGGCTTTTTTTTTTTCCAGCTCTGTTCCTTAATAAATTACCTACATGATTAATCAGTTATTAACTGAAGTGACGCTCACTGTCATTGAACAATTAATCTAAAATTGTGCTTTTAAACTCCTCAGAGGTTTAGAAGGGAAAATGTACAGATTTTGGCATTATATTTGCAAATGACTATTCTGTCCACCTCAGATGTGCTACTATGGGATGCTTTGAGTAGTGAGGATGAATAAATTATATTGTTACTTAATAACATTCCAGTCAATGAGCTGTACAGCAAAAGCAAGAACTTGACACACATACTTGCAGAATTGGCACTGGTAGTTCTCTCATGAAATAAAAGGTGTGATGTGCTGTGATGCTGCTGTAGTTGTGCACGCCAGCTTCCTTTTGAGAGCAGCGTTACTCTCCGTTCTGCTATGCGGGCCGTGGCACGTAACATCGGACTCGGATGAGGTGGTCCTGTCTGAGTGGGAGATCTGGAAAATCAGCCACGGCATATCCTACGATGAACTGGTACGACTGTCTGCACACGCGCACACACACACACACACACACACACACACACACACACACACACACACACACACACACACACACACACACACACACACACACACACACACACACACACACACACACACACACACACACACACACACACACACACGATCACCTTCACACAAGATTTGTTGCTTAAGAAAAAAATAAATGTAAATGTGTGCTACTGTGCAGGATGACGTGCAGAGGAGGGCCATCTGGGAGCAGAACATGCACTTAATTGATGACAACAATAAAGGCTTTTTCCTGGGTACAAGAGGGTTCACTATGGCCATGAATAAATACGGAGACCTGGTATTTATGGTTTACTCTTACTGGTATATGTTAGTTTGTGATTTATAAAGCTTACTAAGAATGACAAATGAGGTAGCTGTGTTTTTATGTCTTCTTAAAGTGGTGATTCTGTGCAAAAATATTTTTTATTTACCATTGACAGTTAAATATTGCTTGGGTTTCATGTTAAAAATCCTCAAAGTCCTAAATTTCTTCATCTATGCACGTAGAAACACTCCTGCAGTAAGCAAAACATTAGCGGAAAACAATGTTTTTGAGATTTCATTGTTATGTTGATGACTGCCAAATTTCAGGAGTGCACATAACTGGTACTCATGGTGCTTGTGTGTGCTAAAAAATAAATGATGCGTAGCAGAAAACACAAGGGAAACGCTTCATAAGAGGAAAGCAATGACACATTGTAGCAGACACAAGCACAATGAGTACCAGTTATGTGCACCCCTCCAAATTTATCTTCTCTTAGGAGCATAAGGATGTCATTTCCATAAAACAGCTCCTGGTATGCCTAGATCACAGTAAAGCTGGGTTGGCCTTGAACTTTTTCAATTTTAATGAAAAGAAAACAGAGGTGATGGTGTTTGGACCCAGTGGCCCCTATGAGTCCTCCTCCATTACCTTAGGACCCATGGGGGTTTATTTTAGAGCTGTTATTATTGATTTTGGTTTTATGATGGACAGTGATTTTAAATTGGACAGCCAAATTAAAGCTGTGATTAAGTCCGAAAAGTGTCCAGTTGCAGTTTGAAAATGTTCTAACAGCAATCTGCGAGAGTCCACACAGTTGGTCAAAATCGGCCAGCAGCCCAGAGTGTGTTGCACATGTTCAAAACCCTCTAGGCGCCCTCGAGATGGGACACCTATCCGACTGCGGTCGATGTGCAATCTGAGCACCATCTGACCACAATTTACATATTCTGACGGAATCATGACAGCATCTGAAATGATCTGATCGCGGTTGATTGAGCACTGAGATGGGTTGGTCATGGCAAAACCTGCCAGGATCTTGTGCCACGTTTGTCCACCTCCACTGGACCCCGGCCAGGGAGGGCGAAGGAAATATTGATATGTAACAACATGTATGTGGCACTGTGCATGCGTCAGAGGCTTGGTGCAGCATCCAGTAACGCAGCTGAATGGGATTGCATTTCTGTAATGCATGCATTATTACATGTACACCTCCTAAGTCTGTAGCAGGTATGATGTGGAAATGTGTGCCCAGCACATGACGACATAAATAAACATGTAACTCACCTTCGGTACCCCGCGTTCCACAGTGCAGCGCAGACAGCTGGTGAAGTCCCTTTCACCCGGCTGCGCTGTGTGCTGGCTACATCCATCGGGTCACAAATGCATAATCCACCTCTGGCATAAATAAATCACGTGAAGTGCCGTCCCGCAACTATAATCCGACTACAGTTGTGTAAAAAAAGTAAAAAAAAAAAAAAGAGAGAAGAGAAAGTCCACTGGCTGTGTCTGAAGAATGTTGCGCACATGTGGGAAGTTGGCGCACTGTCAGCACAGTTCAGCAGTAGTTATAGAGTCCAGCTGGATGAATACAATCTAGCAATGAAAGTATATACTGATCAAACGCCTAAAGGGATTTTTCACCAGACTGTACACAATCAGCCTTTTTATGCACTCTCTGGATGGACAGCTCCTGTGCTCGCGTGCACACGGCTGGCACAGTGTTTATGAACACATACACGCAGCTGAGCGAGCATTTTGTCCACACCCTCACACACTGCTTTGATCACCTGTCCTATGCAAGCGTGCGCACTCGCATAGCGGCTCGTTCAGCCACTGTGAACACACGTGCGTGAATGAGTGGACATTTAATCTGGCCACACACTCACATGCTGTTTGGATCACCTGTTCTACGCACATACACGCACGCACTCCGTCATGTGAGACACACACACTTCTGCCAGCGCACCCTCCTCCTGATGAGAGGTCAGTTTAGTGCTGGGAATGTGAGGACGAGCGAAGATTTGATTGTGTGGGTGAGTGAGTGAGTGAGTGACAGGTCCAGTGTTCGTGCCGTCTGACAGCAATCTGTGTCATCTGACTGTCTGAAATATGTTTGGGGTGCATCCTGCAGGTGTGCACGAGGCAGTCTGGATGCGTTCTGACACAGCTGACCACCCCTCTTTTCCTTCCAACTGCATCTGGATTATGACCATATTTGCTGTGTTGGCCTGCTTCCTGCACATTCTTGCTATGTGTGATGGAGGCTTTAGTTTTTAAATTGTATTGTATATTAATTTATTTAAATGTATGTTTTTATTGATGTTTTAGTGTACAGCACTTTGTGTCAGCAGTGGTTTTGTTAAAGTACTTTCTAAATAACGTTGGTATGGTATGGTATTTTTGTGACGTATGTCACAGAGCCACATAGTTGGGCTCCGGTTGTCTGTTTGAAATGTGTTCTTAGTGTCTGCAGGGTATTTTGACTATAAAGTTTAATCCACCTTTTTTTTTCCCAAACTGCTTAATATTCAAATGGATCTGTTGGGAAAGTGTAGGAACACGGACCCACAACAGGGGGCGCAAATGAACGGACAATGGAGTAAGTCAAAATAACAAAGCTTTACTGTTGTGAATGTGCACAACAAATACAACCAATCACAGCAATGGACAACAGTCAATTCACAAAAGTGTCGTGTGGGCAGGCTCGAAGATAGGAGACGCCTCTCCAAGGTAAGACCGGAACCACACGGCTTCCTCCGCCACAGGACCCCGGGAATACTGGAGCCGCCAAGTCCCGAACTCCCAGGTGGCCACTGCCTCCGCGTGTCGGACCTGGTACTGCTGGCGAGGAACAAAGGACAGTTAGATGGGGGCGCGTTTGCACCCAGGACTCCGAACAGCAGGGAAGTTACCTCCACCTCTCGTTGGAACAGTAATCCACAAACTAGCACAATCCAAAAAGATACACTCCGTAGCTTCGATACGTTACCTCTGTGGTAGAAACGATATCTCGGCAATGAGGTGGAGGTGCCGTCCTGCTGATATACCCCACAGATGATTGCCGTCAGCTGTCTCAGGTGATGGGTGACAGCTGTCACCGTAGCTGCTCACGTGAGGCGGCGGCGCCCTCTGGTGCCTGGAGCCCGCACTCCAGGCAGGGCGCCCTCTGGTGGTGGTGGGCCAGCAGTACCTCCTCTTCAGCAGCCCACACAACAGGACCCCCCCCCTCAACAGGCGCCTCCTGGCGCCCGACCGGGCTTGTCCGGGTGGCGACGGTAGAAGTCGGCCAGGAGGGCCGGGTCCAGGATGAAGCTCTTCTTCACCCAGGAGCGTTCTTCGGGACCGTACCCCTCCCAGTCCACCAGATATTGAAAGCCCCGGCCCATCCGTCGGACGTCCAACAACCGGCGCACTGTCCAAGCCGGCTCGCCATCGATGATCCGGGCAGGAGGTGGTGCCGGACCGGGTGTACAGAGGGGCGAGGTGTGATGGGGCTTGAGCTTTGACACATGAAATACTGGATGGATCCGCAGTGAGGCTGGAAGCCGAAGCCTCACTGCGGCGGGATTGATGACCTTGAGAATTTTAAACGGTCCTATGTATCTGTCCTGCAGTTTTGGGGAGGCCACTTGTAGCGGGATGTCCTTTGTGGACAACCACACTTCCTGCCCAGGGCGATACGTAGGGGCCGGGGTCCGCCGCCGGTCTGCATGGGTCTTCGCCCTCATCCGGGCCTTCAACAAAGCAGAACGGGCGGCACGCCACACCCGACGGCACTTCCGCAGGTGGGCCTGGACCGAGGGCACACCGACCTCTCCCTCAACCACCGGGAACAAGGGGGGCTGATACCCCAAACACACCTCAAAGGGGGAGAGGCCGGTGGCTGATGACACTTGACTGTTGTGGGCGTACTCGATCCAGGCCAGATGAGTACTCCAGGCCGCCGGGTGCGCGGCTGTCACACAACGCAGTGTTTGCTCCATTTCTTGATTGGCCCGCTCTGCTTGCCCGTTGGTCTGGGGGTGATACCCGGACGAGAGACTGACCGTGGCCCCCAGTTCCCGGCAAAAGCTCCTCCAGACATGCGAGGAGAACTGGGGACCGCGATCGGAGACGATGTCTGATGGTATCCCATGCAGGCGGACGACATGGTGGACCAGGAGGTCCGCTGTCTCCTGGGCCGTTGGGAGCTTCGGGAGGGCCACGAAGTGGGCCGCCTTGGAGAATCGGTCCACTATCGTGAGGATCACGGTGTTTCCCTGGGACAGCGGGAGGCCCGTGACAAAATCCAGGCCGATGTGGGACCAGGGGCGATGAGGCACGGGCAGCGGCTGTAGCAGTCCCGGAGCCTTGCGATGGTTGGCCTTGCCCCTGGCGCAGATGGTACAGGCCTGGATATAGTCCCGGACGTCGGCCTCCAGGGACGCCCACCAGAAGTGCTGCCGGACAACTGCCACGGTTCTTCGCACCCCTGGATGACAGGAGAGCTTAGAGCCGTGACAGAAGTCCAGGACTGCAGCCCTTGCCTCTGGTGGGACGTAAAGTCTGTTCTTTGGTCCAGTCCCGGGGTCCGGGCTTCGTGCCAGGGCCTCCCGGACGGTTCTCTCTACGTCCCAGGTGAGGGTGGCCACGATAGTGGACTCCGGGATGATGGGTTCCGGTGGATCCGACAACTCCGCTTTGACCTCGTCTTCGTGTACCCAGGACAAGGCATCCGATTTCTGGTTCTTGGTCCCGGGCCGGTAGGTGATGCGGAAGTCAAAACGGCCGAAGAACAGTGACCAGCGGGCTTGCCTGGATTCAGCCGCTTGGCGGTCCTGATATACTCCAGGTTCCGGTGGTCAGTGAAAACCGTGAATGGCACGGACGTTCCCTCCAACAGGTGTCTCCACTCTTCAAGAGCCTCTTTCACCGCAAGGAGTTCTCGGTTGCCGACGTCATAGTTCCGTTCAGCCGGGGTCAACCTGCGGGAAAAATAGGCACACGGATGAAGGACCTTATCGGTCTTCCCACTCTGGGACAGCACAGCTCCTATCCCTGAGTCCGAGGCGTCCACTTCAACCACTAACTGGCGACTAGGATCGGGCTGCACCAGAACGGGTGCAGACGAGAAGCGCCGTTTCAACTCCTTGAACGCGGCCTCGCAACGATCCGACCAGGTGAAGGGGACTTTTGGTGAGGTCAGGGCTGTCAGGGGGCTAACAACCTGACTGTAGCCCTTAATGAACCTCCTGTAGAAATTCGCAAAGCCGAGGAACTGTTGCAGCTTCCTACGGCTTGTGGGTTGGGGCCAGTCTCTCACCGCTGCAACCTTGGCCGGATCAGGTGCGACGGAGTTGGGGGAGATGATGAACCCCAGGAAGGACAAAGAGGTGCGGTGAAACTCACACTTCTCGCCCTTAACAAACAGCCGGTTCTCCAATAACCGCTGCAGGACCTGACGTACATGCCGGACATGAGTCTCAGGATCCGGAGAAAAGATGAGTATATCGTCTAGATATACGAAGACGAACCGGTGCAGGAAGTCCCGCAATACGTCGTTAACCAAGGCTTGGAACGTCGCGGGGGCGTTTGTGAGGCCGAACGGCATGACCAGGTACTCAAAGTGACCTAAGGGGGTGTTGAATGCCGTCTTCCACTCGTCTCCCTTCCGGATCCGAACCAGATGATACGCGTTTCTAAGATCAAGCTTGGTAAAAATCTTGGCTCCATGCAGGGGCGTGAACACCGAATCCAACAGGGGTAACGGGTATCGGTTGCGAACCGTGATTTCGTTCAGCCCCCTATAATCGATGCATGGACGAAGTCCGCCATCTTTTTTACCCACAAAAAAGAAACTTGCGCCCATCGGGGAGGTGGAATTTCGGATCAACCCGGCAGCTAACGAGTCCCGGATGTAGGTCTCCATTGATTCGCGCTCAGGCCGTGAGAGGTTGTACAGTCTACTGGACGGGAACCCACTGCCTGGAACCAAATCGATGGCACAATCGTACGGACGGTGGGGGGGGAGTGTGAGCGCCAGATCCTTGCTGAACACGTCGACAAGGTCGTGGTACTCCACCGGCACCGTCCCCAGATTGGGCGGGACTCTGACCTCCTCCTTAGCTTGGGAGCCGGGAGGAACCGAGGAACCTAGACACACCCGATGGCAGGTCTCGCTCCACTGAACCACTACCCCGGACGGCCAATCAATCCGGGGATTGTGCTTCAACATCCAGGGAAAGCCTAAAACCACACGGGAAGTGGCCTGAGTCACAAAAAACTCGATCACCTCCCGGTGGTTTCCTGACACCACCAGCGTTACAGGTGGTGTCTTATGTGTGATCGGAGGGAGCAGGGAGCCATCTAGCGCTCGAACCTGCACAGGCGAGGTAAGCGCCACCAGAGGGAGCCCTATCTCCCTGGCCCATCTGCAGTCCAACAGATTCCCCTCAGAGCCCGTGTCCACCAGTGCAGGGGCCTTCAGGGTTAAATCCTCATACAGGATCATGACTGGGAGTCGTGTAGCAATGTGGGTGTGTCCCACGTGAATGTCTCGGCCCACCCCTAGCCCAGTCTCTAGGGGCGGGCGTTGGTGTTGTAACCGCTCGGGGCAGTCTCTCACATGGTGCTCTAGTGCACCACAAACAAAACAAGCTCCATGGGCCCGTCTCCTCTGTGCAGCTGGTGCCCTAAATGTTGCCCTACTCGTGTCCATAGCTTCGTCAGTAGGGGGAGCTGTGGCCCCACGGAGCGCAGGGGCCGTGGAGCGTGGGGAAGGCGGAGCGCGGTCGGAACCGGAAGGGAGAGGGACGGCGCGTGCCCGGCCACGCCCTTCGTCTCGTTCCCGTCGACGTTCTTCTAACCAGTTGTCCAACCGTATGACAAGATCGATAAGCCCGTCTAAATCCCGCGGTTCGTCCTTAGCCACCAGGTGCTCCTTGAGAACCAAAGACAGTCCGTTTACAAAGGCGGCGCGGAGGGCAGCGTTATTCCAGCCGGATCTCGCAGCCGCGATGCGGAAGTCGACTGCATAAACAGCTGCACTCCGGCGCCCCTGTCTCATTGACAGTAGCACGGTTGAAGCGGTTTCTCCTCTATTAGGGTGATCGAACACGGTTCTGAGCCCCCTCACAAACCCATCGTATGTCAGAAGGAGCCGTGAATTCTGCTCCCAGAGCGCTGTAGCCCAAGCGCGTGCCTCACTGCGAAGCAGGTTTATGACATAAGCTACTTTACTAGCATCGGTCGCGTACATAACGGGACGCTGTGCGAAGACGAGCGAACACTGCATCAGAAAATCCGCGCACGTCTCCACACAGCCTCCGTACGGCTCTGGAGGGCTTATGTATGCTTCCGGGGAAGGAGGGAGAGGTCGTTGAACAACCAGTGGAACGTCAACGTTACGCACAGGATCTACGGGAGGGAGAGCTGCAGCGGCGCCCGGAGGGCGCGCTTCCACCTGCGCGGTGAGAGCCTCCACCCTGCGGTTCAGGAGGACGTTCTGCTCGGTCATGAAATCCAACCGAGTCGTGAAAGCGGTGAGGATCCGCTGCAACTCACCGATTACCCCTCCCGCGGACGCCTGCGCGTCCTGTTCTTCCATTGGCCGTTCAACAGCCGGTTGACGCCCCTCGGGATCCATGAAACGGCCGAGATATCCTGTTGGGAAAGTGTAGGAACACGGACCCACAACAGGGGGCGCAAATGAACGGACAATGGAGTAAGTCAAAATAACAAAGCTTTACTGTTGTGAATGTGCACAACGAATACAACCAATCACAGCAATGGACAACAGTCAATTCACAAAAGTGTCGTGTGGGCAGGCTCGAAGATAGGAGACGCCTCTCCAAGGTAAGACCGGAACCACACGGCTTCCTCCGCCACAGGACCCCGGGAATACTGGAGCCGCCAAGTCCCGAACTCCCAGGTGGCCACTGCCTCCGCGTGTCGGACCTGGTACTGCTGGCGAGGAACAAAGGACAGTTAGATGGGGGCGCGTTTGCACCCAGGACTCCGAACAGCAGGGAAGTTACCTCCACCTCTCGTTGGAACAGTAATCCACAAACTAGCACAATCCAAAAAGATACACTCCGTAGCTTCGATACGTTACCTCTCTGGTAGAAACGATATCTCGGCAATGAGGTGGAGGTGCCGTCCTGCTGATATACCCCACAGATGATTGCCGTCAGCTGTCTCAGGTGATGGGTGACAGCTGTCACCGTAGCTGCTCACGTGAGGCGGCGGCGCCCTCTGGTGCCTGGAGCCCGCACTCCAGGCAGGGCGCCCTCTGGTGGTGGTGGGCCAGCAGTACCTCCTCTTCAGCAGCCCACACAACAGGATCCTGAGAAAAGCAACCTGGTCGCTACATAATTTGAATTTCTGACCTCATGTGGCTTTTCCGAAGTGGACATATATTTAGAAAGGAATTCCAGTTTTGAACCCCTTTAAATATCTTCATTTGGTGAAATATGAAAAAATACAATCTAAGACTAATTTCAAAACCTGCTATTGTTAAACTGTGGTTGTGTAACTGAAATTAATTAATACATCTCGATTATTAAACTAACTCACCAAGATTCATGTAGAATTTTTCTGCAATACATTTTTCATTTCAAAAGTATTCCAAACGTACATATTTACTTGTCATCAAAAACATTGATTTTGTCCAATTCTTGGAGCAGATAAGATGTAAAATCACAAAAATCTTGGATATTTTCATTCACAGGTTTGCTGATGCTTTGGATTCCAAAATCTACACACCACAAACATGAACTAACATGGAGCATTTTTCTTTTCCACATGTAGACAAGACAAGAATATCAGGTTTTACAAGGAGCCTTCATGAACGCTCAGTTTGCGAAGAGAGGGAAGAACACTTCGGCCAGGAAGCTGCGCGAGAACGCCAGGAAGCTCGACGCATGGGCTGTTGACTACAGGAATATGGGTTATGTCACTGCAGTGAAAGATCAGGTAAAGGTTTTGGCAAAATGACAGCGGCGCTTGAATGTTCATGAACGAATGAGCTTTCACACGTATGAATTTTGTAATGACATCAAATTTAAAAGAAATAAGTCAGGCGTTTTTAATATTAAAATTTATACAATAATGCTCACATATCCATCCTATGACTTATCTCAAGAGAAACTGGCTGTAAAAGTGATGATTTGGTTGTGTTATACTGTCGTGGAGTTTCAGGACAGAGTCCTTGGTCACCAGACAAAAGTCTAAGTATTTTAACTGTGCGCAATTATTCAAAAATCACCTTAAAAATGTTCAGAGAGTCAGAGAAAATTCAAAGTCCCACAACAACAGTTTTATTTGCCAGCAAAGGAAACAGTACAGAGTCATCAAGAAACACTGGTATCGCCGAGCAAATGGTGCCCCCCCAAAAATCGGTCCTCCCTGCTTTCACTGCGCATGCGTCATTTTGGCACATCAGCAGCAATTCATTGATTATTGCCCTATTTCTGCCTAAAACGGCCTAATTTCTGCTTAAAACTGACTTTAGGATGATTTAAGAGGTTTTATTTGTCATCTGATGGTTAATAATCACATTATTCCCTCTGATCGGCTTGGGTGTAGAGAGTCAGACTCAGAGAGTCAGACTCACACGTGATGCTGGTGCGCTCTGATCGCGCCCCCCCCCTTTTTTATGAAATAATGCTGAATTTATGTAGAAATGATTGTTATACAAAGCTTCAGATATCTGTTGCGGAGATAGATGATGATGACTGGAGTGCAGTTTGAAGCAGAAACAAGGGGATAATCGGTGAACTGCTGCTGACGCTCTGAAATGACGCATGCGCAGTGAAGGCAGGGAACAGCTTGAAAACACAATGGTTAGCAGTCACCTTTTATACCTTAAAGACAGGAGTGAAAGTAAGCTGGAATGTAGCGATATGCTCTACCGGTGTCACGTACAATTCTTTCCGCCGTACAATTCATTCAGCCTTGCTTGGAAAACAGCACGTGGATAAACTGTGATGTATGCGGGTGGTGGAGCCACTTCACATGCGTCAAGCTGAGAAAAGCCCCGACAGGAGACTTTGTGTGCATTGTGTGCTTGCTACAACACAAATAGCTATATTTCAGTGGGATAATATCAGTTATGAAGTTGTTCACCAATGAATACAGCTTTTTACACCCTGAAGAAACCCATACACCCTTCGGCCGACTTGATAACGATTTTTATCATATACCTATAAATGATAAATGTTGTATGGTTTTCTGAAGGGTGTATAAAGCCATATTCATTGGTAAAACAACTTGATAATGATTTTATCATATACCTATAAATGATAAATGTTGTATGGTTTTCTTCAGGGTGTATAAAGCCATATTCATTGGTAAAACAACTTGATAATGATTTTATCATATACCTATAAATGATAAATGTTGTATGGTTTTCTTCAGGGTGTATAAAGCCATATTCATTGGTAAACAACTTGATAATGATTTTATCATATACCTATACATGATAAATGTTGTATGGTTTTCTGAAGGGTGTAAAAAGCCATATTCATTGGTAAACAACTTGATAATGATTTTATCATATACCTATACATGATAAATGTTGTATGGTTTTCTTCAGGGTGTATAAAGCCATATTCATTGGTAAACAACTTGATAATGATTTTATCATATACCTATAAATGATAAATGTTGTATGGTTTTCTGAAGGGTGTAAAAAGCCATATTCATTGGTAAAACAACTTGATAACGATTTTATCATATACAGTGGTCCCTCATTTATCGTTGGAGTTACGTTCTAAAAATAACCCGCGATAGGCGAAATCCGCAAAGTAGTGAGCGTTATTTTTTACAATTATTATAGATGTTTTAAGGCTGTAAAACCCCTCACTACACACTTTATACACTTTTCTCAAACAGGCATTAACATTTTCTCACTTTTCTCTCCTGTGTAAACACTCAAAGTTCAAACCTTAGTAGAAAAAAAATCTAACGTTTTCCTATAAATAATTATGATGGCTTTTAGAACTAACAAATTTAATTTTAATGATCAGCCTACGAGGTTGGACATGTAAGAAATTATTAATAGTGACTCACCAGTATTTCACAGTTCCTCTGACCGCGCCTCTTCATTGTGGCGCCGCTCCGCTGTCCGGATTGGCTGATTACCAAGGCGACGTTCATTTTGTGGGTTTTACTCGGGTGGTATGAAAAATATTACCCGTCCACGAAAAGGGTGTATTGCTATTTATTCTTTAGTGTTTTATCCAATCATATTGGCATATCATTTATAGGTATATGATAAGTACCCATAATGCCCATATGTCACTCTAGTTGTTGAGAATTGTAGGAGGAATTGCGCAGACAAAGTGATCCTTGTATTAGGGATAAATTGTGTGAAATTGTCCAAAAGGTCACTGTGAGGTCAAATTTTGGATTTTAGAAGTGACGAATGTTTGTATGTTCCTTACTGAATTTAAAAAAAGTGTAACATTTCTTTATCGGTAACTCATAATATTGCCTATAATAATAACATTGATTAAATAACTGACAATAGCTGTAAATGAAGAAATTCATCAAAACATCAACGTAAATTGTGAAGGTGTTTTGCTTCTTTCATCATCCATCCACCTCAAGTTCCAAGCGCTGTTTTCTAAGCGAGGTGGAACGAATTGTACGTGACACTGGGAAGAGATGAATGAATGAAAATGCAACTGTTTTACCAAGCTATTGCAATATAAACAATAATTTTTGAGACACTTCCAAATGTGTTCTTCACGCCATGAAGCTCATGAGAAAGCTGCAGCTGTAGACAATTCCTCTGTGATTCTGGGAGCGATTAGAGGTGGTTTCATCAGCCAAGTTCTTAGAGCAAATAATAATCCGCTACGAAATAATTATTTTATATAATGCAGCAGAACAAAGCGGGTCGCACTGACGCGACGAATTGTGCAGAAGTGCAGTGCTTAAAAGCGTGCAAGTGTCAAGGTGTCTTTCCAAACCAAGAGCAGCTATTACTCTATTATAGTGAACCTAATGGCTAATGCTAACAATGCTTAGCAATTCTCCAAACCGCACGCTGGAAAAAGTGACTCAGAATACACTGTCATCAACATCCAGTTTTTGCAGGTTATTAACACTCTGAGCATTAATCCAGTGATGATTTTAACTTAGCAGCGCCTGGCTAATACGTTTTATTTTGTAAATATTTTTTGTGTTTTTTTATTGTTCCCTTCACATCCATTATCGACAAGCCTGTCCTCGTGGAGGAGTGTGAAAATGTCAGGAATATGACAGTCCCACAACTGAAAAAATTTCTTGCTATAAGGGGAAACTGTTGCGAGCTGGCGAGTCTCACGGCGAAAGCCACACAAGTTTATCCAATTTTGGAGAAATGTGACCATGAAGGGTCTGAGAGAAAGTGACAGCAGGTGACGATGGCAGACGACTATCCGTGGACTCAGTATGAGAGCTATGATGTGCACATGGGATTTGAAGCGGCTACCAGCCATTCAAGCTAGCAGCGTGTTTGCTAACCTCCTTATTGACTGTGGACGGACAAACGAAAGAATGAAGCAACACAAATGCGATGATTGCTATTGGACATTTACTGATCGTCTTGTGGAACTTGTAGAACTTGGAAGTGTTGAAGGACACTGACTTTGTTTACATATGAAGCTGTGTGAAACTGAAACAGCACCAGACAGTAGAACGATATTCTATACGGCTGCTGTGTGCGAATCCAGAAGTAAAAGTAGCGGGATGCATTTGTGTTTCAGGGTATGTATTTATTACTACTTTGTTTGTGGTTTCTGAATACACCACAGGTAACAGTGGAGCCAGGCACGTTTGTCGAGTAACCTCACAAAACTCAGCCAATACTGTTACGCTTGTCGGGCCCTGTCCCTCATGTCTTATGTTGAAACCTCTGGACTCCTGTGTGTGTCTGTGGATTTCCTCTTGCATTGTCCTCCAGGTGTTCTATGTCCTCTTGATTACCTCCATGTCTATTTAACATCTCTCTCCTCCTGTGTCCAGTCCTAGATTGTCTCGTGTCTTATGTAGAGGTTTCCCACATTCCTCCTGTTCCCTGGTCACTGAGCCCTGCCTGCTTTTCTAGATTCTGTTTTTGCCTGCCCCTCTGGACTGTCTGATTTGACTGTCTCCCTGGTTTTGACCTCCTACCTGTTAAATGGACTAGCTTCGGCGTCTAATCCCCTACTGGTCTGTTTGCCGTGTGTCACACGCTGTAAGGTATCAACTGAACTGGTGTGGTTGTTGATTTAAAGAATGTTTTAATAGCTCACTTGTGTCTTTCCTGGCAAAAGTGTTCCTGAGTTGTGCTTAGGTTGTTACGTCCACCAAGGACGTAATAAAATTGTTGCCGTTTATTTATTTGTCTGTCTGCCTGTTCGCAGGATTATGTCAAAACTACTGCACAGATTTTGACAAAACTTTCATCACAGAAAGTTATTAGGCCATGGAAGAACCCATTAAATTCTGGAGTTGATCTGGATCCGGATTCTGGATCAAGTTTCACTTTATATAGGCTTTGAAGGATTACTGTTAGCAGATTACGTCAAAACTACTGCTCGGATTTTGACGAAAGTTTTAACACAGATACATATTAGGCCAAGAAAGGCTCCATTACATTTTGGAGGTGATCTGGATCTGGATCCGGATTCTGGATCAAGTTTCACTTTATATAGGCTTTGAAGGATTACGTCAAAACTACCTCACAGATTTTGATGAAATTTTCAACACAGATACATATTAGGCCATGAAATGCTCCATTAAATTTTGGAGGTGCTCTGGATCTGGATCTGGATTCTGGGTCAAGATTCACTTTATATAGGCTTTGAAGGATTACATCAAAACTACTTAATGGATTCTCACGTAATCTGCACCACAGATAGATATTAGGGCATGGAAGACTGAAATTGCGGATGTCAGAAATCTCTGATTGCTCTTGTTACAAATGTGTGGTAGAAAGAATTGAAGTAAAGCAAAGAACAACAGTGTATCGCTGTTGGGGTCTTTAAGAAATCGAAATAACTCTTTTTCAAAAGGCAGTGAGGTGAAAGAGTTTATTTACAAAGTGCAGATTTGAATGTGAAGGCGGTTTGCTGGTGTTGCAGCCGAGGCACAGAGGGAGAAGCAGTGGATGTCTGTGGAGATGCCTGGAACCAGGTACCCATAGAGCTAGGTGGGACACCAGTGAAGCTGATGTCGGCTGATATCTGGGTGCTGAGAAAAAGAGGCAAAAAAAATTACATGAGGCAAAAAAGACAAGCAATAAGAGAGCAATGATTTAACAGTGGTTTCTTTGGCCAAAGTGCACTGTCGAGTGGAAAACCAGGGCAAATTGATGATGACAGGTCTGGATGTGGACACACTTAAAATGACCAGTTTTTCAGTGACTAAAACTCTAAGTGGTGTCCTGCAGGGTTTCTGCGGTTCTTGCTGGGCCTTCAGCACTACGGGAGCGATTGAGGGACAAATATACAAAAATACAGGCAGGCTGATCTCACTGAGCGAGCAAAACCTGGTTGATTGCTCCAGACCATATGGCACCTATGGCTGCAGTGGTGCCTGGATGGCCAATGCCTACGACTACGTGGTCAGCAATGGGCTGCAGTCTGAAACCAGCTACCCATACACCTCAGTGGTGAGTGTCCACCTGCCGGCTCAGCCACCATCCACATATTTCATATGCTCTTAACATTTCACACTGTATTGATCTATGCAGGACACACAACCCTGTTTCTATGACAGCAACCTTGCAGTTGCCCATATCAGAGACTACAGATTCATACCGAAAGGGGATGAGCAGGCGCTGGCTGATGCCGTGGCAACCATCGGGCCAATCACAGTCGCTTTTGATGCTGATCATTCGAGTTTTCTCTTCTATAGTTCTGGTGAGTGGTCCTGAAACACCACTGTTCTTTATAGGCTTTAGTTCCACCAAGGAGGTAATAAATATATTCAGCCCTGTTTGTTTATCTTACTGTTTGCAGGATGTCTCAAAACATAAGGACAGAATTTAATTCAATATGATAGCAATGTAGGCTTTGGGTGAAGGAAGAATGTACATGTAAGACTGCATGTGGATCCAGGAGCATGCTTAATTCACATTTTTAATGCATTGATTGTACTTCTGCAGAACCCCACCTGCACTTTAACTTATTAAAGGACAAATAAAATGTTGAAAGGGCAGCACGGTGGCTTAGTGGTTAGCACTGTTGCCTCACAGCGAGAAGGTCATAGGATCGATTTCCACCTGTGGCCTTTCTGTGTGGAGTTTGCATGTTCTCGTGTTTGTGTGCATTCCCTCTGGGTGCTCCGATTCCTCCCACATTTGGATGAAGTTACTTTAGTTAACTTTAGTTACTTAGTAACGCGTTCCTTTAATCTGACTTGAAGAACAGTTGTTTCTCAAAGTGTGGTGATGCTCAGAGCTACGGTTTTACAAAGACATTTTTATCTTTTTTTTTTCTTTAAAACTCTGTGCTGCTTTGTGAGTGTCCTCGTTAAAAACAGCTGATCCGTGAGCATTATCAACAAATACTAACGCTTTTTTTTCTCCACCCAAATCCACCTAAGTCTCTTTGTGAGGACGATATGACATTTAAAAAACCCCTGATAAAACTTTCTTACTTGTCAATCTGGTCGCGTTTAATGCATAAATAAACTTTATCGATTCTTTGGCTCAAACAGAAAGTCAGGGGTGAATCCATGTGGGAAGGGAACATGGGCGGGGGGGCTCCCCACAAGAGCCCTAGATTAAAAGTCCACTTTCTAAGACATTTTTTCATACTATTATTACTACTAATACTACTTATAATACTACTATTACTACTACTAATAATAATTTCATCAACTAACATGTTTAGAAAGAATTTAAATGTGAGATAAATGTCAGAAAGAATTTAATAGTTACATTTACAAACAATGTAGGTTAGAAATGGTAAGTATTACTGTTACAGTGCTGTCAACAGTTAAATATGAGGTCAAGAAAGACTGTCTTTATTACCTCCGCCAAGGAGGTTATGTTTTTGGTCGAGTTTGTTTGTCTGTCTGTCTGTTTGTCAGCAGGATAACTCAAAAAGTTTTGAACGGATTTTGATGAACTTTTGTGGAGTGGTTGGAAATGATAAGCGGAACAAGTGATTAAATTTTAGTGGTGATCCAGATCATGATCCGGATCCAGGAATTTTTTTAAAGGATTCTTTACCATTGCGGGATAGGGGGAATTTTGACATTCTAGTTTCTAACTCCACAAAAACAAGGCAGAAAGGCTTGAAAAAAATTAGGGTGTAACATAGTCAAATGTTCTATCAAACAACAAAGTTTGGTGATGATCGGATCCGGATTCTGGATCTGGTGATCCAGAATATGCAAAAATATAGGGAAAATAGAAAATGTGTCAGTGTGAGGTGACAAATGAAGCTAGAGATGCACAACTAACACCAAATTGTAGCTGAATCTGTACTGATTCAGTAAGGTGTCATCAGATTTGATGTAGCTTCAAATGTTATGGAGCTAGATCCAGAAGAAAACCGCCATTACCGAAAAATCGTTTTTATACAATAACTGTTGGGAAAGTGTAGTGACACGGACCCACAATAGGGGGTGCAAATGAACGGTCAATAGATGAGCCAAAATATAACAATTTAATGTTGTGAATGTGCACAACGAACATACAGACAATCTCAGAATATCACAACAGTCAATACACAAAGGTGACGTGTGGGCAGGCTCGAGGATAGAAGACGTCTGTCCTGAGGAGAGCCGGAACCACACGATTTCCGCCGCCCCAGAACCTGGTGAATACTGGAGCCGCCAAGTCCCGAATTCCCAGGTGATCACCGACTGTCGGATCTGGTACTGCTGGCGAAGAACAAAGACAGTCAAGTGTGGGTGTGTGTACACCCAGTAACAATAACGGTGGGAATGCCACCTCCACCTCTCACTCAATAACTTGCAGAGTACTGAAGATTCCTCAGGGAAAAGAGTGCCTTCTAGCGCTCTCTCAGCTTCCACTGACAGCGGTACCGGTACTCCTGCAAACACTCACAATATACAAACAATATTGCAAAACGGCTGAGGATATTACCTCCAATGAAGTATGATATCTCGGCAACGAGGTGGAGATGACGTCTGGTCTTTATGGAGTGAGATGATGTTGAGTAGATGGGTGACAGCTGTCACCCCCGGCTGTGTCCATGGCGGCAGCGCCCTCTCGTGCCTGAAGCCCGCACTTCAGGCAGAGCGCCCACTGGTGGTGGGCCAGCAGTACCTCCTCTTCTGGCGGCCCACACACAACAATAACTTTTGAACTAATAAAGACATAAAAGTGATTCCAAGTTCTAGTGGTATGTTTTCATGGTCAAGGATGTCAAATATAAAGGAAAGAAAAGTGTATGTATCATAGTTTTGGTTGTAACACTGAATTGTTGAATAGATCACTGTGCCAAGGAGGGAATCTCTTTAGGGTCAGTGACCCTATGGCCTTGTGTAGCACATGCAACACTTAAAAAATAGTTCTATTTCAGAATTTACTGTTATTTATTTAGAGAAGTGTTTCATAAATGTTAAAAATTCATATATTTGCAGTTGAATAATAAATTGAATTTTGTGAATTTTGTTTATTTATTTTTATTTGTCTGTCTTATTTGTTTTTGTCTATAAGCACATGCAATATCAATATCAGTGCTCAGGTGACAGTAGCTTCTGGGAAAGGTGCAAGTTGCAATAAACTGTGATGCCAAGCGCTAAGGATACATGCTATCCAGTCACAGCAGATGAAACTTTTTTTTACTAGCAATAATCATTGTTAGACTTTTTTAGGTTCAATGATTCCACGGCGTGTAGATGTTATGGCGTCAGTGACCCCATGGCCTTGGCGGAGGTTTGCACTCTCCGAGTGCTTCTAGTTTTATTTTTTATAAAACAAGTATTTATGTTCATTGAAGTCAAGAAAGGGTGACTATAAAGTAAGTATGGACAAAACGGGTCATCATTTTCATGTTGAGGTGGCGGGGGTGGGGAGTTGTCGGCAGCTGCTGGTATTAACTAATAAAGTAACTTGTAATCTAACTTAGTTATTTTAAAATTGAGCAATCAGTAAAATAACTAAGTTACTTTTGCAAGGAGTAATCAGTAATTGGATTACTTTTTCAAAGTAACTGTGGCAACCCTGCATGCAGGTTAGGTGAATTGGAAACTTTAAATTGTCCATAGGTGTGCGTGTGGGTGTGAATGTGTTTGTCTATATGTGTCCCTGTAACAGACTGGCGTCCTGTTCAGGGTGTACCCCGCCTCACGCCCTATGACTGCTGGGACAGGCTGCAGCCTCCTGCGACCCGATCTTGGATAAGAAGATGAGTGTGTGTGTGTGTAAAATATTGAACCTTGGTGGCGCTGTATACTGTGTGAGCACCATCTAGTTTTACAAATGTGAAAAGAAACCACTTGATGCCAGAATATCTTCTGCAGGAATATATGAAGAACCCAACTGCAACCCAAACAATCTGAGCCATGCGGTGCTGCTGGTTGGCTACGGCTCCGAAGGAGGCCAAGACTACTGGATCATCAAAAACAGGTATAAAAATAACACAACAAATATTGGATCCGGACAGATATTGAATAATTGCAATATTTTCAGTTGAGAATCTTTGCTTTTTTGTTTCAGTTGGGGTAGCAGCTGGGGTGAAGGTGGCTACATGCGGCTGATCCGTGATGGCAAGAATACTTGTGGTATTGCTAGCTATGCTTTGTATCCTATCCTCTGATTCTGATCGGATGTTTCAGAACAAAATCTCCTGCTACGAGTTTCATGTGGCCTGTTATAAGGACTCCAGAAAACTGTCAGTCATTTCTTGTGCAGATTATTTCATGTTTCGAGTGCTTCTATGGTCAGGATTTTTTCTTTTTGAGTGTCTCTGCTGAAGTCCTTTAAGATTGCTGTTGGCTTTTACGGCTGCTCTCAGGGATCCCTACAGTACAACTGGGTGGCAGAGTATGAAAAAATGCTTTATAATATATTCATATACATATAGTTTCCATTATGCAACAACACTAATATTACTGTCAATAAAGTCTGATTTGTACATTTCATGCAAATCACTGTGATTCAAACTGCTTGCAGAGAGAGAGGGGTGGGGGTGGATGATGGACTTGGTTCAGGTTGACTGAAACCTAAACTCTTTTCCTGGTGTTTTTCACATATGATGTGTTTTAGTACAGACTAAATAAAGCAGTGGACGGTGCAAATAAATATTGTTTTATCTACTCAGGTGTGTGTTTGCCTGTTTGACAGCACAAGATCTCAAATGTGTATATGAGAGACTTGTACTAACCACCACTTTGATCTCAAAAAGGATTTCAGTGAAAACTGGCTTATTTTTAGTTTTATTGCCCAATAAATAGATAAACAATGAATAAATTTCGTTATCTAGATGTAAAAATGCTGGGGCATTTCTATTTCTAGCCTTTTACCTACAAACATCAGCCATCACCTCTGTCCGTGCTTCACAACTACATCAAGGTGTGAATAATTACATCCGCCAAAGACATAATAAATCATTGGCGTTTATTTATTTGTCTGTCTGTCTGTCTGTCTGTATATCTGTCTGGCTGTTAGCAGGATTATGGCAAAACTACTTCACAGATTTTGACAAAATTTTCAACACAGATACATATTAGGCCATGGAAGACTCCCTGTCAGGATTCATAGTGAGGAATAAACAGAATGCAGACTCACAGAAACTGGAGGTGGAGTAATAAAAGGCTTTATCTGAAAAAACTGGCACAGATTCAGTACACGGGTAATCAGTAAAGATGGCGGAGGTAATAGACGTAAAGCTGAAATTTAAATTTTGGAGGTGATCTGGATCCAGATTCTGGATGAAGTTTCACTTTATATAGGCTTTGAAGTATTATGTCAAAACTACGTCACAGATTTTCACCAAAATTTCCACCATGGATACATATTAGGCCATGGAAGACTCCATTAAATTTTGGAGGTGATCTGGATCCCAATCTAGATTCTGGATAAAGATTTCCCTTTATATAGGCTTTGAAGGAGGATTCTCACCAAATTTGCACCACAGATAGATATTAGAGCACGGAAGACTCTATTAAATTTTGGAGGTGATCTGGATCCAGATTGGCGGGCATCAGAATTCTCTGATTGCTCTTGTTATTAGGCAGTTTCTTTTTTTCCCCTCAGGCAAAATCTCCCGCCCCTACCTCCCACCCCACACCCAAATAAAAGATTTGCCAGACACAGAGAAGTCAAAAATTGTAAAATGACTTTTAGAAGAATGCAGCACTCTTGAAATAGCTAAGTTATTGACTCGTGGTCAAGGAACAATGAAGTGTTTTATTGTAAGGGAGATGATGGTCTAGTGGTTAAGGTGTTGGGCTTGAGACCAGAAGATCCTCAGTTCAAATCCCTGCCTGACTGGAAAATCACTAAGGGCCCTTGGGCAAGGTCTTTAATCCCCTATTGCTCCCGGTGTGCGCTTATATGGTAGCACCCTGACATCGGGGTGAATGTGAGGCATAATTGTAAAGCGCTTTGAGCGTCTGATGCAGATGGAAAAGCGCTATATAAATGCAGTCCATTGACTATTTACCATTTAAATAGTCACCAGGATCTCAAGATATGCGTGAAGAATGAACAATGCAAATTACTGGCAAAAGACTTAAGAAGACTTAAGACTTAAGAAGAATCAGAAACCCATTATCCTCCAGTACCACCATATTCCAGAACTATAACCTACCTGGAGTGTCCAGAAGTATAATGTTCAGTGCTTAGACACATGGCCATGGGACGGAAGGCTAAAACATGACCACCACTCACAAAGTGAAATGTCAATACTGGGGCAAGAAATATCTAAACACAGATTTTTCAAAGGTTTTATGGACAGATGAAATGAGAGCGATTCTTGATGAATGAGGTGGATGGACCCATGACTGGGTCATGACTGGACACAAAGCACCACTACGAGTCAGTTGCCAGCAAGGTAGAGGAGGGGTGCTGTTACAGGCACTATTGTTGAGGAAGAGCTAACGTGCACCTTTTCCGGTTGAATATGGACCTATATGTACATAAAACCCCCCTTTCACCTCAAACTGGGGTCTTCTACTACAGGCCTGGGAGGTTGAACCAAAAATATGCACAAATTTAATTTCAATTTATTTAGTTTATATAACGTCAAATCACAACAAAGCTGCCTCAATGTGCGTCACACGAGTGAGGTTTAACCTTACCAACAACCTAGAGCAGCACACAGGCAACAGTAGTAAGGAAAAACTCCCTCTGATGATACTGAGGAAGAAACATCAAGCAGGATAGACTCAGAGGCGTGACCCACTGCTTAGGCCATTCTAACAGTTACAAGGTTTTTACAAAGGTTTACAAAGATGTTTTACTGAAGAAACAGAAAACAGGAAATCAAACAAACATCAAAACAAAATGCAATTGTTGAGATGACCATACGAACATTTACGCCGCAGGATGTGTACGGTACATCTAGAAAGCAAGGGCGTAGGTTTGGTCTCAGCTTTGGTAGGGACAATACCACCACCCCCGCCCCCCTGCTCACCACCACCACCCCCTAACCCACTCATACCATTAGACGCACAAGTACAGCATAATACATAACATATGACGACATAATGCTGAATAATTTAACACTTTATTTACATTATTAAGTGTGTAGGCAAACAAACAAATAGCTTAAATAACAAAATTGCACCCAAAATCATGAATCTATTCTATAGGCCTACACCTGAGAGAACAAGACAACAACAAAAAAAAATACTTGTGGAGCTAACAAAAAAAAAAGTTTTTGCAACCAAGATGTATAATCTATTCTCTTCATCAATAATGCAGTTGTAGGTATCTGGCAACCTAATTTGCCAACAAAAAAAAGGGCTTTACAATGATATATATGGTGTATTACGGTAAACGTAAGCCTGTGATGTCATAACGCAGAGGAAAAACACGGAAGTTCACACTAGTGCGCCGCTGATTCTCATTACCGTAAGTTCTCATGTAAGCCCTCACGCTGAAAAATTTCAACACTGACAGCAAGCCAAGAACCCGTGCTTTCCACAGTATGCTATATGTTGCATATATTACGGTAAAGTGCGTTCGGTGACTTTTGAAACGAGGGAAAAGTATGAAAAAGAGCGCAAAAGTGACAGAAAAGTACAGACAGCAAACATAAATGTAGTAATTTTTGAGGAAAAGGCAGGGTGTTAGTGTCATTTGTGAAGGTGTGCGTGCGTGTTTATGTGGGTGTGCAGTTTATTTTAAGTGTGGCGCACAGCATTGTTCGCAAGCCCCGCCCTTCTTGTTTTTCTGCACCGGAGCAGTGTTGCCAGATATGAAATATGAAACTATCGTACCAAAACCTCAAAATGATCGTATTTTGGGAGAAATTATCGTACACAAACAAAACGCATACAACGTAGCTATTTTAGCGGTTTTTTTTTTTTAATTTACAAAGAATTTTATGTTACATTTTTAAACAGTAATTATAGTAATGGGGAAACTATGGCACAAAAAGAACGCAAATGCACAAGCAAATGCACTACCAGACTAGAATGATTTATTTTTCTGTGAAGGGACACAAACGTGTTAATTACCAGACTAGAAAGAGTCGAATTCAACCTTGAGGTCGCTGTCGTCATACGATGCCATGGACACTTGTGCGATTTTGTTGAACACAGAAAAAATGTTGATACTGTTAAAGATTTTGTATATATGTTATCACTGTTAAAACTTTGTACCTTTGTCTTCTTTCTCATGAGACGGTGTTGTGCTGTTTTTGCACCTAACCCTGAGAATGTACATGTTATTCAACCTTGTTTTAGCATGCTGGGGTCAATCTGAACTGGGAATGAAGAGCTGGATGTACTTATTATTATTATACAATGTTTGTAGCCGCTAACGACTGGGAGTGAAGCATGACGGGGTCAGGGCTGAACTGGGAAGTAAACGAACTGAAGGTGTTTTGACTGTTGTGATGTGATGCTTAGTGTGAAGACCAGGACACTCCAGGCAGATGCACAACAGCTGCTAACTGCAACAGACGAACGGGATGTGCTGAACCTTCGACGATAAGAGCAAAAGAAAGAAACTGTTTTTCCTTACAGCTGCGCTTATTGACGTATGTGTTTATGTTACGGGAAGAAACTTGTCTTCGCGCGCACACCCCCCGACCCCCCCCCCCCCCCCCCCCCCCCCCCTTAGGACAAGTTTTTTTTTATGTGATGAGGGCATCTCTAATAAAAAGAGCGGGAGAGCAGGCCAGACTTTAGTGTAGCCTTGGTGTACAGCCTGACTGCACTCCGCGCGTGATAAATTTGACTTTCTGTCTCACTGGTGTTTCTTGACTCTGTTTGTCTTATCAAGTTTTTAAGAATGTTTGGGAGGAGAAAATACCCAACATTGACTGGGGGCTACGTCCGGGATCTCAACAACACCAGAGGTGTCCGGCGGAGGTCGTCAAGTCCAGATGAAAATCCTTGGCCAAGGTCCGATCGATTGATCGTGTCTGCAATTGTCGACCGCCGTTGGCACGTCTGGTTGACGAGATTTTTCCCGAAGAAGACAGACAGGAGGTCGAGTCAGTGAGTAGAATTTCTTTTGTAACAGTACTGAAGTGAGTGGTGATCAGATCACATAAAACAGTTAAAACTCCGTAAGCGATGGCGTGGAATCGTCTGTTAATGTAAAGCAGTTAAAATCCGCGAGGAGGGCGGACTCCTCTACGGTTGCGAGGAGCGCACGTAGTTAAATTCCGGAAGGAGGGTACGGACTCCTCTGTTTTAATACGTAAAGGAAATCCCGGGTAGAAATACGTGCACTGTAAAAAGGCAGTTTAAATCTCGCAGGAACGGCGGAGTCCCTAATGCAGGACATTAGTTAAATTTCACGGGAGGGCGAGCTCCCCTGGCCTAAGAATACGAATACGAATACGCGTACGGTTATTAAAAGTGTTTCTATGTGTAAATAGTGTTTTGTGTAAGTGTAAATAGAATAACTGTGTGAAAGTGTAATACTTTGGACAACGTTAGTGACAACCGTGTGCGGATGCAGAGGCAAGTGATTCCGCTTCCTACGGGGAGGTGAAAGGAATCAACCACACGACGGCAAATTAATTGTCACGTCCAAAGAAAGTGAAAACTTCAGATTTAGAACACCCTAGGTGTGCCCCCGTCTGAAGTCCAAATTATAACAAGGGATAATAAAAATGGGGGTAAGACGTCTAAAAATAAGGAAAATTTATCAACTGACGACTGGAAATTTATGGAAGCAAAAAATCCAAAAGCAACAAAGAAATTGGAGACCTGGATAAATAAACTTGACTTTGACGGACGACTGAACCTGATCAGTATACAGAAGCTAAAGAAGGAGTTAGAACAGGAACATAAAGGTGATGAGAAAAAGATGCAGAAGTAGGGGCAGATTTAGTGGCATTTTGGGAGGAGGAAGCAGAGAACAGACGGAAGGGAGCAGAGAAGCGACGATTAGAGAAAGCAAGGAAAAAGAAAGCTGTAGGTAAGGCAGAAGAAGATGTGATAATTCAGCACAGAGAACCAGAACAGCCTCAACAACCACCGCCGGCTGGATCGTCGGTGACAACAAAACCTTTATATCCCTCTCTACCAGAGGATGACGATGTACCGCCACCACAGTATGATTTGGCAGTAAAACCTATGAAAACAAATTGAAAAACGTTTCACCTGTGAAGCTGACAATGACCGATTTGATTCATGATGGCAACTCAACAGCTGTCATGACAGTGACAGGTGCCACTGAAGATGTTTTAAAATTGAGATTCACAGGTATGCCCTTACATGTGTCACTTTGTAGCCATATTGACAGAATGGCAAGAATTGGGACTGACAGTCATAACAGCTTTGCGCCACTGATTGGAGCAGAGTTGGACCACGAACGGAGTTCAGTCCATCAACTAAATTGTATAAAGTGCCAGTTAATGTCTCATTGGTGCTGACAGCTGGAACACATATTGATGTGTCCACTTCACATCCTGAGTGTTTCAGTTGAGTCCTGACGAAGATGATCTTCTCTCTTCGGTACCATCAGGATTGTGGACAACAGGTCCTTCAGACGTAGGACTGATAAAAAATGCACAACCTGTAGTTATACGACCAAAAACAGAATACAGACCATGTGTAAGACAGTATCCATTGAAACCTGATGCAATTGAAGGAATCAGGCCAGTAATAGAGGATTTGTTAACAGCAGGAGTAATAGTGCCATGTCCAGATTCACCATGTAACACACCATATTTCCTGTGAAAAGGCTCCGCCCTCAGTGGGGTGGAGAATGATTCAAGATCTGCAGGCAGTAAATGCTGCTGTGATTAAAAGAGCACCATGTGTTCCAGATCCACACACCTTGTTAAATTCGCTGAGACCAAATTCTATAGTTTCTCAGTAATGACATAAGTAATGCGTTTTTCTCTGTGCCAGTACACCCAGATAGTCAATTCTGGTTTGCTTTTACCTTTAAAGGACAACGATATACATTTACCAGATTACCGCAGGGTTACGCAGAGCGTCCAACTATTTATTCTCAAGTCACTGTCAGCATGTTTAGCCAATTCGTTCCACCGGCAGATAGCCAACTATTAGTGTATGTGATGGACATCTTGATTGCCTCTGACACACGAGAAAACTGCATAACTGACACAGTGGCATTATTATGTTTCTTATTTGATAATGGCCACAAAGTGAGTAAAAACAAAGTTTCAGTGTGTAGGGATAAAGTAAAATATTTAGGACAGAATTATCAGCCACAGGGCGCACGATCCTGTCTGACAGGAAGGACAGCAATTTTTGCACGCTCCAAAACCACAAACTAAAAAGCAGATGATGTCATTTCTGGACTGACTAATTACTGCAGGGCATGGATTCCCTGCTATGCAGAGTTGACTAGTCCACCTTTGATTTGATGTACAAAGATGATATTCAATGTCAACTGTGTTGGAATGGAACAAAGAAGCTGAGGAAGCTTTGTAAAGTAAAACAAACATTAGTGTCATCCACAGTTTTGGCACTACCAGATTATAGTAACACCATTCATCAAACAGTTGATTGTAAGAATAAGTTCATGACTAGGTTTTGGTTCAAATGTATGGCTCAAAATTAAGGCCAGTTGCCTACTACTCATCTAAATTGGATGCAGTGGCAAGTGCTCTACCACCATGTGTACAGGCTGTTGTTGCAGCCTCTATGGCTGTTCAAAGTAGCAGTAATGTTGTTCTATTCCATCAGCTGACATTGAAAGTTCCACATGCAGTTTCTGCACTTCTGTTGCAGACAAACATGAGCCTCTTGTCCCCAGCAAGACATCTTTCGTGCATGTCCTTGCTATTATCACAACCACACCTTACGGTAGAGCGCTGTACAACATTGAATCCCTCCACATTGATACCTTTACCTGAGGATGGTGAGCCGCACAATTGTCTTGATGTAGCAACAGTCTGTACGAAAGCACGCCCGGACCTCCGGGACACACCCATCCCAAACAGTACAATTGTGTATGTGGATGGTTCTTCCACTAAAAATGCTTATGGACAAACGCAATCTGGATATGCTGTTGTCACAAATTCAGAAGTATTGGACTCTACTTCATTGCCGTCGTCATTTTCAGCACAAGCAGCTGAATTAGTTGCTTTAACTGCAGCTTGCTATCTGTTTAAAGGTACGGCTGTAACAATTTATACAGACAGCCAGTACGCTTTCAGCACAGTGCATGTGTTTGCAAAACTGTGGGAAGAGCGTGGAATGGTGACATCATCTGGAAAGCCAGTGACTCGTGCCACTCTCCTAACTGCACTACTGCAAGCTGTGAAATTGCCTCAA
Organism: Thalassophryne amazonica; assembly: GCF_902500255.1. Lineage (NCBI taxonomy): Eukaryota > Metazoa > Chordata > Actinopteri > Batrachoidiformes > Batrachoididae > Thalassophryne > Thalassophryne amazonica. The sequence goes on from NC_047112.1 coordinate 89,143,274, forward strand.
CAAATTGCTATATGCAAATGTGCGGCTCACACCAAGGCTCTGACAGTGTTTCAAAAGGAAATGATTTGCTGACAGAGCAGCAAAAGAGGCAGCAGCAGCTTCTTCTATTTTTGTTGTACAGGAAACCACTCCAGATTTGCATTTAGGTCATACACTGCTTGCTGACATGCAACAGCAGGCAACGAAAGAGAAAAACAAATGTGGATAAATAAAGAGCTACATATGCAAATGATTTGTACGTATGACCACGAAAGAAACCCATATTGCCAAAAAATATGTTTAAATGGGCAGCTATTATGAGCCATGGCGTGACGCATGTCCATCAGGGGGTATGATATCGCAATTGCAATCTATTTTTGTCTTTATGGGTTCGATGCATATGCAAAAGCATTGTAGAGCATGCATGACATGTGCAAAACACAATTCACAAGGCAATTTGAGACCCCAAAGAGGCAAATTTCCAACACCACAATATCCCTTTCAAGTGATTCATATGGATTATATACAGCTGAGTAAACATGAAGGGAAGGAATTTTGTTTAGTCATAATTGATGCCTTCTCAAAATGGGTAGAATTGTTCCCTACAAAACATGCAGATGCACTTACAGTGGCTAAGGCATTGTGCAAAGACATCATTCCACGATTTGGAATACCAGAGACAGTCTATTCAGATAATGGAGCGCATTTTGTTAATACAATAGTAGTCAAATTCTCAAAAGCATCAAACAGATGATAAGCTGTTTATAGTGGTGAATACCACAGAAAAAGGAACCATATTCCCACCTGATATAGAGGGAGACTGTTGGTTGTTCCTCCTTTGGGAATACAAACCAGGAAAAGATCCATATTTCCATTTTTTCCTCTGTGAAACAGATAGAGTACAGCAACCAATATTGACAGAATTGAGTATGTCAAAGGGGATGTCCATACAAGCAAAGGGGATGTCCGTACAAGGCACAAAAGACATGAAGGCAGATGACTGGTTCCTAGTAACTACAGGAATTAGTGGACAAAATAACAATTGGCTTTTAATGGCAGAACAAGCAGGACTAGCAGCAAAGAAGGACTGTGTTGTATGTATGGGACCCAGACCTATATTACAGGTAATACCGGCAGCATTACCCAAAGACTGTCTGCTGACTGTTATGACACAGACATACATTGCAGCAAACAACAATTGTTCTAAGTGGGACAAGATCTATCCATTGACCAAATTGACTAAGATCAAACCTTTATTTTCAAGCAAAGTTGGGCATGCTAACCATACATGTGTACACTTGACAGGGACAAGTAAGACTTTGGGTAGCTTAAACCACACTGCCTGGTGTAAGAATGTGGTCCATAGTACTCCCACATTCAAACCTGTCGGTAGGAGTGACGTATGGTGGTGGTGTGGTGATAACAGAATCTTTGACAGACTGCCACGAATGTGTCAGGTTATTGTGCATTAATATCATTATTGTTACCAGTTAAAGCTTACCCATGACCCCTGAAGACGTTACGACATATGCAGCCTCTCTTATTCCTGAAGATTGGCAGAAAGGCATAGCCAGACATAGAGTAAAAAGAGAGTGGAAAGGAGTAGGAAATCCAACATATATTGACGCAATAGGAGTCCCCAGAGGAGTGCCTGACGAGTATAAACTGGTTGATCAAATAGCAGCTGGATTCGAATCTTCCATCTGTTGGTGGTGTTCAATTAATAAAAACATGGACAGAATAAACTACATCCACTACAATGTACAGAAATTAGGAAATTGGACTGAGGAAGGATTTAAGGCTGTCCATTCACAGTTAGAAGCCACGTCCCTTATGGCCTTCCAGAATCGTATTGCTCTGGATATGTTGTTGGTGGAGAAAGGAGGTGTTTGTGCCATGTTCGGAGAACAATGCTGCACATTCATTCCCAACAACACAGCTGCAGATGGCAGTCTCACTCAAGCCATTGACGGGCTGAGGACGTTGAACAGGAAGATGAAGAGCACAGTGGAGTAAACACCGAAGGCTGGGATTGGTGGCTGGAAGGGATGGGAAAATGGAGGTCTTTGATTTCTTCACTATTAGTGTCTATAGCAGTATTTGCTGCAATTCTAACATTGTGTGGATGTTGTTGTATTCCATGTCTCCGAGGCCTTGTAAATAGAATGATAACCGCAGCAATAAGTCCAGGACCAGGAGGGGGTCCAGCATCATATCCACTCCTGGGGAAAGACGACGAGGAGGAGGACGATGACTCTCATGACCTGTACCCAGACCAATGGAAGTATGATGACCCAGACACCGATGATGGTGACAATGATGGCATCACCTCTGGGGTGTAAGCCTATAGAACATACCATGATGAACCTCTTAGTGAAAATCTCAAAAAGAAGTGCTAAGCTGGGTGATGCACTGTATGTTTAACAGGCGATAAACAGGAGGGGAATGTTAAAGATTTTGTATATATGTTATCACTGTTAAACATTTGTACCTTTGTCTTCTTTCTCATGAGAACAGTGTTGTGCTGTTTTGCACCTAACCCTGAGAATGTACGTGTTATTCAACCTTGTTTTAGCATGCTGGGGTCAATCTGAACTGGGAATGAAGAGCTGGATGTACTTATTATTATTATACAATGTTTTGTAGCCGCTAACGACTGGGAGTGAAGCATGACGGGGTCAGGCTGAACTGGGAGTAAAAGAACTGAAGGTTGTTTTGACTGTTGTGATGTGATGCTTAGTGTGAAGACCAGGACACTCCAGGCAGATGCACAACAGCTGATAACTGCAACAGACGAACGGGATGTGCTGACCTTCGACGATAAGAGCAAAAGAAAGAAACTGTTTTTCCTTACAGCTGCGCTTATTGACGTATGTGTTTATGTTACGGGAAGAAACTTGTCTTGCGTCGCCCCCCCCCCCCCTTAGGACAAGTTTTTTTTTTATGATGAGGGCCTCTCTAATAAAAAGAGCGGGAGAGCAGGCCAGACTTTAGTGTAGCCTTGGTGTACAGCCTGACTGCACTCCGCGCGTGATAAATTTGACTTTCTGTCTCACTGGTGTTTCTTGACTCTGTTTGTCTTATCAAGGTTTTAAGAATGTTTGGAGGAGAAAATACCCAACAGATACCTCCATAAGGAACTTTAACTTTTTTTTATTCTTCTTGTATATCTCTTTGCTCTTGTGTTTTGTTTGTTTGTTATTGCATTTGTTGAAATAAAGTTTCGAAAAAAAAAGATGTTGGTTGGGGAATCTTCCTGTCCTGCAGAGATTGGATGGGAACTCATTACTTTGTATGGGGAGGGGGCGGGCTTTATGATTTTGTTATATAAAAAAAATTCTAAATATTGGTAGGGACTATTTTGCCATCCCAAAATATTGGTTGTGACTTGTCCCTATGGTCCATATGCAAACCTACGCCCCTGCTAGAAAGTATTCACAGCTCTTCACTTTTTCTACATTTTGTTATGTTACAGCCTTATTCCAAAATGGAGTAAATTAATTTTTCCATCAAAATTCTACTCGAAGTACCCCATAATGGCATGAAAAAAAAATTTTTTTTGTGAAATTTTTATAAATTTATTAATAAAAGAAACTAAGAAATCACATGTACATGTACTTTGCTGTGAAGCTCAAAATTGAGCTCAGGTGCATCCTGTTTCCACTGATCATCCTTGAGTTGTTTCTACAGCTGGCTGGAGTAAATTAAGATGATTAGACATGATTTGGAAAGGCACATACCTGTCAACATATAAGGTCCCATAGTTGACAGTGCATGTCAGAGGACAAACCAGCAATGAAGTCCAAGGAATTGTCTGTAGACCTCTGGTGCAGGGTTTGCTCAAGCCACAAATCTGGGGAAGGGTACTGAAACATTTCTTCTGCATTGAAGGTCCCAATGAGCACAGTGGCCTCCATCATCTGTAAATGGAAGAAGGTTGGATCGACCGAAACGCTTCCTACAGCTGGCCGCCCCTCTAACATAAGCGATTGGGGGAGAAGGACCTTATTCAGGGAGGTGACCAAGAACCCGATGGCCACTATGTCATTATTATTATATTGTAATATGCAAAGTATGTGGCACATATTCATTTTGTGAAGTAGACGTGAACATTGCACAATCATACCGAAAACACCATGTGTTGCTGTGAGTCCATGTATCTCAGAGCCATGGGCAGTGCGCACATCTGAATGGGGTGTTATATCCATGATAAACCTTATATTACAAAGCATTGTCATTCCCTCCCATGGGTTAGATAATGTATGTGAAATATTATGATCATCGTAGCTGTAACACCGTGAGCAGGTGTTCCACGCTGCTGCCCCACGGTGAGTCAATGCATTTCAAAAGCTCAGCGGGGTGTCACAGCTGTAATACACATGGACACCATCAAACCCCTGAGGAGGAATGACATTCCAATTGTATTGCCAAGCCATTACAATATAAATAAAATAAAATATAAAATCACCTTTGGAACAGCTCCAGATGCATCTCACAGCGCAGGAAGAACAACAGCCAGGCTGCAGCCTGTGATAAAATCCCTGTCCTTCTGGGAGTGCCATGTGATGGTTACATCAGCCAAGAGTCGATGGCACATGCCTCGTCCACCATGAAATGTTGTGGGCTGCCTGCTCTGTTCCTGCTGCTGCTCCTCCTCTCTCTCTCTCTCCCCTGCAGAGGTGGCGCGCCTCAAGCTGATCGACGCACCTGATCTCCATCTAATCAGCATCAGAATATGAACCCCGGCTCCTCATTCCATCCAGAAACTCAGCAAACCTTCCACGGTAAGCCTGGTCACTTTCCTCTCCTAAATTGAATATTTTTTGTCTCTTGGTGTTTCCACACACCTGCCTGTTAGAGCCTCTGCTTAGCGTCATGTACATCCTGATTGCTTCCAAGACAATCTTGGAAAACCAGTCTCATCTGCAGCCCGTGCACAGAGCACCCACGCTCTGTATCTGCCAGCTAAGTGTATTGCTCATTTTGCTCCTGTGAGCTTCCGCTCACAGAACACTGCCTGGAATAGTCGTACGTACTGAACTTTGAACTTTTTCTGATAAGAACTGCCAGAGAAACTGAACTAAATCATTCTGAATAACTGCCTACATATCTGGACCCAGCTGTGATAGTTTATTACTGATTGACTGTGAAGAATCACTTCTGGAAGTGACTGGCTCAGCACTCACCCATCTGTGTATCTTCCCCAGCCACGTCGACAGCTTGCTGGCGGCCACCTGGCTCTGAACCCATCACACCAGGACAGAAGTCACCGGGACTGCGGAACCCCTGGTTCCACCGCTGTGCGGGCCGGTCTCCACTCGGCTAGACAACGTTACACACTCCTGCATATCATTTCCTCTGTATACAAATCCATTGTTAAATAAATCCGTCTTCTAACATCCATTTCTCTGCTCCCTGCTTTTGGGTTCGTCCTCCACGCTTGTCCGAACCATAACAATGAAATATATTTCTATATGGCGTGCTGTCCAGCCGGAGAGTGGAACATCCCACTGTGCCTCAGGGTGTAACACGCCTTTGCAAAGTCCAGGCAGTACATCATGTGAAGCACTAACTGATTGCCAGGACACGCATGAACCACAGTGTGGTCATCCAATGGATCTAATATCCTGGAGCGAGGAAAGGCGTGAGGCTGTATCAACTGATCGCTCCGCTGCGCGTGCGCGAGCTCGTGTCGTCTGATCGCTCTGCAGCACGTACATGCGGCTGTATTATCTGATTGCTCCGCTGCACGTGTGTGAGCTCATATCATCTGATCAGTCCACTTACATGCACGACAGTACTGCCACGATCTGAGTACCTGGTTTACATAACAAACACGGCACATGGCAGTGCTCCCCCTTGCTTGCTTTTCAACCAGACTTCGGGTGGCAATCAAACTGCATCCGTATGGCATTCCATATGCATTCTTCTCATTCTTGCTGAATTCTGACAGCATTCTAGGTATTCATACTGCATTCCAACCACGTTTGAACTGGAATTGTACGCATACACACGGTTGTGCACAAACCAGTCGTGGTGGGATCCGCCCACATTCTAAGTGGTCATATGGCATTCATACACAGCTGTCCAAATGTCTGTCCCTCCTTGAAGTTTGGCTTTTTCCCCATTCGGCCTGATTCAGCTTCATTCGTGCTCATGTGTGACGGGGCCCTTAAGCATATCCTGGTTGGAATAACGTTCATTTCAATAAAACACAACCAGATTTTGCAGCACTTTCATAGCTGGACACTACGAGTTTTAATCTATGTTTTGGCGAGTTAGAAGCTAAGATAAGGTCCAGGACTCAAACTCTTTTTTACCAGTGGACAAATGTCTACACAAACGTTAGTTAACTTTCTATTAACACACTGAAATTAGGTATTTTATTGAATTATATAAATAAGACCTGAGCTGTCGAAGAGTTTTGTTATTCTCGGCTTCAATTAAGAACATTTAACATTAATTAAATTGTACTAAAATTACATCTTTATTTTGTACATGATGACAACAGAGCCACAGTTCTGAAAATGTGCTATTATGACTTTTAAAATAATTATTATGACTTTTTTATTTTGGTTATTAATTTCTTCTTCTTATTTTATGATTTTATGTTTGATTTTATGATTATGATTATCTTGGCTTGTGGTGCATATTGTGATTTTAAGGGGTATATTAGGTTCCTATGATGTATGCTTTTATGTCTTACGGGCATTTTTTTTCTCACTAATAAATTAATCTAGAGTCATGCAGTTAAATTTAGATTGAAGATATCTCTAATTATATTCTGAATACTATGAATGATCTGTTGAAAAATAACTCATGTGTGGTCTTAATTAAAAAAATGCTACTTCAAAATTAAACATATCCTGATTATGGATATGTATGTCGGTTCCAGAGTGGATGATCATTGACATCACTAATGCTATCGTTCCAGAATTACAGCAGTGTTACGTCATAGTCTATTTTAGATTAGATAGAACTTTATTAATTCTTTGGGAAGACTCCCTCATGGAAATTGAGGTTGCAGCAGCCTTGTGTAGCAGCACACAGGGTAAGAAGCACACAGAGAATCACAAGTGAAGGTAAGACAAAACAAAACAAAAAAACAAAACTGTTGTGTGGGCCGCTGAAGAAGAGGTACTGCTGGCCCACCACCACCAGTCGGCGCCCGGCTTGGAGTGCGGGCTTCAAGCATAAGAGGGCGCCGAGACAGAGAGTGACAGCTGTCACTCGTTTACACCAGCTGTCACCAATCACCACCATCTCTACAAAAGCCAGATCATTACTCCACCTCCTCGCCGAGAAATCAACTACCGTCGAAGGTAATTCTCTGCATTTCATACTTTCTGAAGAGTAATTATTGTTCTGTGTGCAGCCGTATTCCTGAAGTCTGTAATTGGATTGGCGTGCAGTGAGAGTCTGCGACGTCTTCGCCTCTCACTCCATCCAAGGAGCAACTGTCAGGAGCTGCACGGGTGATTCTGTATCGGAGGTGGAGGTTTTCCCTCCGCGAAGACCTGTAGAAGAAGGATTACTGGGTATGTGGATACACACTCACCATAACTGTTTTGTCATCTTCTACCAGCAGTACCAGGGTCTGCAACAGAAGACGGTGACCACCTGGGGACTCGGGACTTGGCGGCTCCGGTGTTCTTCAGGCCGTTGGTGGTGGAAGCTGTGTGGGTCCCGGCTCTCCGATCGCCAGAGGTCTCCTATCTTCGAGCGTGCCCGCACATCACCTTGTGTACAATTGGCATTATCTGTGTCTGTATCTAGTTGTGCGTTTCACAACATTAAATTGTTACTCTTTGTCTTATCCATTGTCCGTTCATTTGCGCCCCCTGTTGCGGGTCCGTGTTACGACCCTTTCCCAACAGGATTTCTCGGCCATTCGTCATGGATCCCGAGGGGCGTCAACCACAGCTTGAACAGCCAATGGGAGAACAAGGAGCGCAGGCGTCAGCAGGAGGCATGGTAAGTGATCTGCAGCAAATCCTTATCGCTTTCACCGCTCAGTTAAATCTGGTAACCGAGCAGAATGCAGTCCTCAATCGGAGAGTGGAGGCTCTCACCGCCAGAGTGGAAACGCGCGACTCGAGCGCTGCTGCAGTGACTCCTCCTGCTGGCTCTGGGCCACAGATAGACGTTCCACTGGCCGTTCAACAAACCCCCCCACCGTCCCCTGAAGCTTACATAAGCCCTCCAGAACCGTACGGAGGCTGTGTCGAAACGTGCGCAGACTTCTTAATGCAGTGTTCGCTCGTTTTTTCACAGCGTCCAGTTATGTACGCATCAGATGCCAGCCGGGTGGCTTATGTGATTAATTTGCTTCGAGGTGAGGCACGCGCTTGGGCTACGGCGCTTTGGGAACAGAATTCATGGCTCCTGACGTCATACGCTGGGTTTGTACGGGAATTCAAACAGGTGTTTGATCATCCCAACAGAGGCGAGACCGCCTCGAGCGTGCTGCTGTCAATGAGACAGGGGTGCCGAAGCGCAGCTGATTATGCAGTCGACTTCCGCATCGCGGCTGCGAGGTCCGGCTGGAATAATGTTGCGCTCCGCGCCGCCTTCATAAACGGACTGTCTCCAGTTCTGAAGGAGCATTTACTGGCTAAGGACGAACCGCAAGACTTCGATGGGCTTGTCAGTTTGGTTATACGTTTAGACAACTGGTTGAATGAATACCGTCGGGAGCAGGCCGGGGGGCGTGGTTGGGCACAAGCCGTCCCTCTCTCCTCCGGGTCCGAAAGGGTGTCGTCTTCCCCACGTTCCACTGCCAGAGGGCTCCGTGTGGCAACAGCTCCCCCTGCTGACGAAGCTATGGACACGAGCAGGGCCAAATTAAAATCAAATGTCAGACAAAGGAGGCTGGCCCGCGGGGAGTGTTTTTTCTGTGGCTCTTGTGAGCACATGTTAAAAGACTGCTCCAAACGATCAAACTCCAACGCCCATCCTTAGGAACTGGGTTAAGGGTGGGCCATAATATGTACACAGGGAAAACCCATAAATCAGCACGAATCCCAGTAACGATCCTGAGTGGGGATTTAACCCTTCACGCCCCAGCACTGGTAGACACGGGGTCAGAAGGGAATCTGCTGGACAGCAGATGGGCCAGGGAAGTAGGGCTTCCTCTGGTAGCCCTGCCTTCACCATTGAAGGTACGAGCACTAGATGGCACTCTACTCCCGTTAATTACACATCAGACACAGCCAGTAACCTTGGTTGTGTCTGGGAATCACAGGGAGGAGATCGTGTTTTTTGTGACACCTTCTACCTCCCGAGTGATTCTGGGATTTCCATGGATGGTGAAGCACAATCCCTGGATTGATTGGCCGTCTGGGGTGGTGACGCAGTGGAGCGAAACCTGCCACGGGAGTGTCTTGGATCCTCGGTTCCACCCGGAATTACAGCTAAAGAGGAGGTCATAGTCCCCCCCAATCTGACGGCGGTGCCAGAGGTGTACCACGATCTTGCTGACGTCTTCAGCAATCTGGTTGTTGATTTAAAGAATGTTTTAATAGCTCACTTGTGTCTTTCCTGGCAAAAGTGTTCCTGAGTTGTGCTTAGGTTGTTACGTCCACCAAGGACGTAATAAAATCGTTGCCGTTTATTTATTTGTCTGTCTGCCTGTTCGCAGGATTATGTCAAAACTACTGCACGGATTTTGACAAACTTTCATCACAGAAAGTTATAGGCCATGGAAGAACCCATTAAATTCTGGAGTTGATCTGGATCCGGATTCTGGATCAAGTTTCACTTTATATAGGCTTTGAAGGATTACTGTTAGCAGATTACGTCAAAACTACTGCTCGGATTTTGACGAAAGTTTTAACACAGATACATATTAGGCCAAGAAAGGCTCCATTACATTTTGGAGGTGATCTGGATCTGGATCCGGATCCGGATTCTGGATCAAGTTTCACTTTATATAGGCTTTGAAGGATTACGTCAAAACTACCTCACAGATTTTGATGAAATTTTCAACACAGATACATATTAGGCCATGAAATGCTCCATTAAATTTTGGAGGTGCTCTGGATCTGGATCTGGATTCTGGGTCAAGATTCACTTATATAGGCTTTGAAGGATTACATCAAACTACTTAATGGATTCTCACGTAATCTGCACCACAGATAGATATTAGGGCATGGAAGACTGAAATTGCGGATGTCAGAAATCTCTGATTGCTCTTGTTACAATGTGTGGTAGAAAGAACTGAAGTAAGCAAAGAACAACAGTGTATCGCTGTTGGGGTCTTTAGAAATCGAAATAACTCTTTTTCAAAAGGGCAGTGAGGTGAAAGAGTTTTTTACAAAGTGCAGATTTGAATGTGAAGGCGGTTTGCTGGTGTTGCAGCCGAGGCACAGAGGGAGAAGCAGTGGATGTCTGTGGAGATGCCTGGAACCAGGTACCCATAGAGCTAGGTGGGACACCAGTGAAGCTGATGTCGGCTGATATCTGGGTGCTGAGAAAAAGAGGCAAAAAAAATTACATGAGGCAAAAAAGACAAGCATAAGAGAGCAATGATTTAACAGTGGTTTCTTTGGCAAAGTGCACTGTCGAGTGGAAAACCAGGGCAAATGATGATGACAGGTCTGGATGTGGACACACTTAAAATGACCAGTTTTTCAGTGACTAAAACTCTAAGTGGTGTCCTGCAGGGTTTCTGCGGTTCTTTGCTGGGCCTTCAGCACTACGGGAGCGATTGAGGGACAAATATACAAAAATACAGGCAGGCTGATCTCACTGAGCGAGCAAAACCTGGTTGATTGCTCCAGACCATATGGCACCTATGGCTGCAGTGGTGCCTGGATGGCCAATGCCTACGACTACGTGGTCAGCAATGGGCTGCAGTCTGAAACCAGCTACCCATACACCTCAGTGGTGAGTGTCCACCTGCCGGCTCAGCCACCATCCACATATTTCATATGCTCTTACATTTCACACTGTATTGATCTATGCAGGACACACAACCCTGTTTCTATGACAGCAACCTTGCAGTTGCCCATATCAGAGACTACAGATTCATACCGAAAGGGGATGAGCAGGCGCTGGCTGATGCCGTGGCAACCATCGGGCCAATCACAGTCGCTTTTGATGCTGATCATTCGAGTTTTCTCTTCTATAGTTCTGGTGAGTGGTCCTGAAACCCACTGTTCTTTATAGGCTTTAGTTCCACCAAGGAGGTAATAAATATTCAGCCCTGTTTGTTTATCTTACTGTTTGCAGGATGTCTCAAACATAAGGACAGAATTTAATTCAATATGATAGCAATGTAGGCTTTGGGTGAAGGAAGAATGTACATGTAAGACTGCATGTGGATCCAGGAGCATGCTTAATTCACATTTTTAATGCATTGATTGTACTTCTGCAGAACCCCACCTGCACTTTAACTTATTAAAGGACAAATAAAATGTTGAAAGGGCAGCACGGTGGCTTAGTGGTTAGCACTGTTGCCTCACAGTGAGAAGGTCATAGGATTGATTTCCACCTGTGGCCTTTCTGTGTGGAGTTTGCATGTTCTCGTGTTTGTGTGCATTCCCTCTGGGTGCTCCGATTCCTCCCACATTTGAGAAGTTACTTTAGTTACTTTAGTTACTTAGTAACGCGTTCCTTTAATCTGACTTGAAGAACAGTTGTTTCTCAAAGTGTGGTGATGCTCAGAGCTACGGTTTTACAAAGACATTTTTATCTTTTTTTTTCTTTAAAACTCTGTGCTGCTTTGTGAGTGTCCTCGTTAAAAACAGCTGATCCGTGAGCATTATCAACAAATACTAACGCTTTTTTTCTCCACCCAAATCCACCTAAGTCTCTTTGTGAGGACGATATGACATTTAAAAAACCCCTGATAAAACTTTCTTACTTGTCAATCTGGTCGCGTTTAATGCATAAATAAACTTTATCGATTCTTTGGCTCAAACAGAAAGTCAGGGGTGAATCCATGTGGGAAGGGAACATGGGCGGGGGGGCTCCCCACAAGAGCCCTAGATTAAAAGTCCACTTTCTAAGACATTTTTTCATACTATTATTACTACTAATACTACTTATAATACTACTATTACTACTACTAATAATAATTTCATCAACTAACATGTTTAGAAAGAATTTAAATGTGAGATAAATGTCAGAAAGAATTTAATAGTTACATTTACAAACAATGTAGGTTAGAAATGGTAAGTATTACTGTTACAGTGCTGTCAACAGTTAAATATGAGGTCAAGAAAGACTGTCTTTATTACCTCCGCCAAGGAGGTTATGTTTTTGGTCGAGTTTGTTTGTCTGTCTGTCTGTTTGTCAGCAGGATAACTCAAAAAGTTTTGAACGGATTTTGATGAACTTTTGTGGAGTGGTTGGAAATGATAAGAGGAACAAGTGATTAAATTTTAGTGGTGATCCAGATCATGATCCGGATCCAGGAATTTTTTTTAAAGGATTCTTTACCATTGCGGGATAGGGGGAATTTTGACATTCTAGTTTCTAACTCCACAAAAACAAGGCAGAAAGGCTTGAAAAAAATTAGGGTGTAACATAGTCAAATGTTCTATCAAACAACAAAGTTTGGTGATGATCGGATCCGGATTCTGGATCTGGTGATCCAGAATATGCAAAAATATAGGGAAAATAGAAAATGTGTCAGTGTGAGGTGACAAATGAAGCTAGAGATGCACAACTAACACCAAATTGTAGCTGAATCTGTACTGATTCAGTAAGGTGTCATCAGATTTGATGTAGCTTCAAATGTTATGGAGCTAGATCCAGAAGAAACCGCCATTACCGAAAAATCGTTTTATACAATAACTGTTGGGAAAGTGTAGTGACACGGACCCACAATAGGGGGTGCAAATGAACGGTCAATAGATGAGCCAAAATATAACAATTTAATGTTGTGAATGTGCACAACGAACATACAGACAATCTCAGAATATCACAACAGTCAATACACAAAGGTGACGTGTGGGCAGGCTCGAGGATAGAAGACGTCTGTCCTGAGGAGAGCCGGAACCACACGATTTCCGCCGCCCCAGAACCTGTGAATACTGGAGCCGCCAAGTCCCGAATTCCCAGGTGATCACCGTCCCCGACTGTCGGATCTGGTACTGCTGGCGAAGAACAAAGACAGTCAAGTGTGGGTGTGTGTACACCCAGTAACAATAACGGTGGGAATGCCACCTCCACCTCTCACTCAATAACTTGCAGAGTACTGAAGATTCCTCAGGGAAAAGAGTGCCTTCTAGCGCTCTCTCAGCTTCCACTGACAGCGGTACCGGTACTCCTGCAAACACTCACAATATACAAACAATATTGCAAAACGGCTGAGGATATTACCTCCAATGAAGTATGATATCTCGGCAACGAGGTGGAGATGACGTCTGGTCTTTATGGAGTGAGATGATGTTGAGTAGATGGGTGACAGCTGTCACCCCCGGCTGTGTCCATGGCGGCAGCGCCCTCTCGTGCCTGAAGCCCGCACTTCAGGCAGAGCGCCCACTGGTGGTGGGCCAGCAGTACCTCCTCTTCTGGCGGCCCACACACAACAATAACTTTTGAACTAATAAAGACATAAAAGTGATTCCAAGTTCTAGTGGTATGTTTTCATGGTCAAGGATGTCAAATATAAAGGAAAGAAAAGTGTATGTATCATAGTTTTGGTTGTAACACTGAATTGTTGAATAGATCACTGTGCCAAGGAGGGAATCTCTTTAGGGTCAGTGACCCTATGGCCTTGTGTAGCACATGCAACACTTAAAAAATAGTTCTATTTCAGAATTTACTGTTATTTATTTAGAGAAGTGTTTCATAAATGTTAAAATATTCATATATTTGCAGTTGAATAATAAATTGAATTTTGTGAATTTTGTTTATTTATTTTTTATTTTGTCTGTCTTATTTGTTTTTGTCTATAAGCACATGCAATATCAATATCAGTGCTCAGGTGACAGTAGCTTCTGGGAAAGGTGCAAGTTGCAATAAACTGTGATGCCAAGCGCTAAGGATACATGCTATCCAGTCACAGCAGATGAAACTTTTTTTTACTAGCAATAATCATTGTTAGACTTTTTTAGGTTCAATGATTCCACGGCGTGTAGATGTTATGGCGTCAGTGACCCCATGGCCTTGGCGGAGGTTTGCACTCTCCGAGTGCTTCTAGTTTTATTTTTTATAAAACAAGTATTTATGTTCATTGAAGTCAAGAAAGGGTGACTATAAAGTAAGTATGGACAAAACGGGTCATCATTTTCATGTTGAGGTGGCGGGGGTGGGGAGTTGTCGGCAGCTGCTGGTATTAACTAATAAAGTAACTTGTAATCTAACTTAGTTATTTTTAAAATTGAGCAATCAGTAAAATAACTAAGTTACTTTTGCAAGGAGTAATCAGTAATTGGATTACTTTTTCAAAGTAACTGTGGCAACCCTGCATGCAGGTTAGGTGAATTGGAAACTTTAAATTGTCCATAGGTGTGCGTGTGGGTGTGAATGTGTTTGTCTATATGTGTCCCTGTAACAGACTGGCGTCCTGTTCAGGGTGTACCCCGCCTCACGCCCTATGACTGCTGGGACAGGCTGCAGCCTCCTGCGACCCGATCTTGGATAAGAAGATGAGTGTGTGTGTGTGTAAAATATTGAACCTTGGTGGCGCTGTATACTGTGTGAGCACCATCTAGTTTTACAAATGTGAAAAGAAACCACTTGATGCCAGAATATCTTCTGCAGGAATATATGAAGAACCCAACTGCAACCCAAACAATCTGAGCCATGCGGTGCTGCTGGTTGGCTACGGCTCCGAAGGAGGCCAAGACTACTGGATCATCAAAAACAGGTATAAAAATAACACAACAAATATTGGATCCGGACAGATATTGAATAATTGCAATATTTTCAGTTGAGAATCTTTGCTTTTTTGTTTCAGTTGGGGTAGCAGCTGGGGTGAAGGTGGCTACATGCGGCTGATCCGTGATGGCAAGAATACTTGTGGTATTGCTAGCTATGCTTTGTATCCTATCCTCTGATTCTGATCGGATGTTCAGAACAAAATCTCCTGCTACGAGTTTCATGTGGCCTGTTATAAGGACTCCAGAAAACTGTCAGTCATTTCTTGTGCAGATTATTTCATGTTTCGAGTGCTTCTATGGTCAGGATTTTTTCTTTTTGAGTGTCTCTGCTGAAGTCCTTTAAGATTGCTGTTGGCTTTTACGGCTGCTCTCAGGGATCCCTACAGTACAACTGGGTGGCAGAGTATGAAAAAATGCTTTATAATATATTCATATACATATAGTTTCCATTATGCAACAACACTAATATTACTGTCAATAAAGTCTGATTTGTACATTTCATGCAAATCACTGTGATTCAAACTGCTTGCAGAGAGAGAGGGGTGGGGGTGGATGATGGACTTGGTTCAGGTTGACTGAAACCTAAACTCTTTTCCTGGTGTTTTTCACATATGATGTGTTTTAGTACAGACTAAATAAAGCAGTGGACGGTGCAAATAAATATTGTTTTATCTCTACTCAGGTGTGTGTTTGCCTGTTTGACAGCACAAGATCTCAAATGTGTATATGAGAGACTTGTACTAACCACCACTTTGATCTCAAAAAGGATTTCAGTGAAAACTGGCTTATTTTTAGTTTTATTGCCCAATAAATAGATAAACAATGAATAAATTTCGTTATCTAGATGTAAAAATGCTGGGGCATTTCTATTTCTAGCCTTTTACCTACAAACATCAGCCATCACCTCTGTCCGTGCTTCACAACTACATCAAGGTGTGAATAATTACATCCGCCAAAGACATAATAAAATCATTGGCGTTTATTTATTTGTCTGTCTGTCTGTCTGTCTGTATATCTGTCTGGCTGTTAGCAGGATTATGGCAAAACTACTTCACAGATTTTGACAAAATTTTCAACACAGATACATATTAGGCCATGGAAGACTCCCTGTCAGGATTCATAGTGAGGAATAAACAGAATGCAGACTCACAGAAACTGGAGGTGGAGTAATAAAAGGCTTTATCTGAAAAAACTGGCACAGATTCAGTACACGGGTAATCAGTAAAGATGGCGGAGGTAATAGACGTAAAGCTGAAATTTAAATTTTGGAGGTGATCTGGATCCAGATTCTGGATGAAGTTTCACTTTATATAGGCTTTGAAGTATTATGTCAAAACTACGTCACAGATTTTCACCAAAATTTCCACCATGGATACATATTAGGCCATGGAAGACTCCATTAAATTTTGGAGGTGATCTGGATCCCAATCTAGATTCTGGATAAAGATTTCCCTTTATATAGGCTTTGAAGGAGGATTCTCACCAAATTTGCACCACAGATAGATATTAGAGCACGGAAGACTCTATTAAATTTTGGAGGTGATCTGGATCCAGATTGGCGGACATCAGAATTCTCTGATTGCTCTTGTTATTAGGCAGTTTCTTTTTTTCCCCTCAGGCAAAATCTCCCGCCCCTACCTCCCACCCCACACCCAAATAAAAGATTTGCCAGACACAGAGAAGTCAAAAATTGTAAAATGACTTTTAGAAGAATGCAGCACTCTTGAAATAGCTAAGTTATTGACTCGTGGTCAAGGAACAATGAAGTGTTTTATTGTAAGGGAGATGATGGTCTAGTGGTTAAGGTGTTGGGCTTGAGACCAGAAGATCCTCAGTTCAAATCCCTGCCTGACTGGAAAATCACTAAGGGCCCTTGGGCAAGGTCTTTAATCCCCTATTGCTCCCGGTGTGCGCTTATATGGTAGCACCCTGACATCGGGGTGAATGTGAGGCATAATTGTAAAGCGCTTTGAGCGTCTGATGCAGATGGAAAAGCGCTATATAAATGCAGTCCATTGACTATTTACTATTTAAATAGTCACCAGGATCTCAAGATATGCGTGAAGAATGAACAATGCAAATTACTGGCAAAAGACTTAAGAAGACTTAAGACTTAAGAAGAATCAGAAACCCATTATCCTCCAGTACCACCATATTCCAGAACTATAACCTACCTGGAGTGTCCAGAAGTATAATGTTCAGTGCTTAGACACATGGCCATGGGAAGGAAGGCTAAAACATGACCACCACTCACAAAGTGAAATGTCAATACTGGGGCAAGAAATATCTAAACACAGATTTTTCAAAGGTTTTATGGACAGATGAAATGAGAGCGATTCTTGATGAATGAGGTGGATGGACCCATGACTGGGTCATGACTGGACACAAAGCACCACTACGAGTCAGTTGCCAGCAAGGTAGAGGAGGGGGTGCTGTTACAGGCCACTATTGTTGAGGAAGAGCTAAGGTGCACCTTTTCCGGTTGAATATGGACCTATATGTACATAAAACCCCCCTTTCACCTCAAACTGGGGTCTTCTACTACAGGCCTGGGAGGTTGAACCAAAAATATGCACAAATTTAATTTCAATTTATTTGGTTTATATAGCGTCAAATCACAACAAAGCTGCCTCAATGTGCCTCACACGAGTGAGGTTTAACCTTACCAACAACCTAGAGCAGCACACAGGCAACAGTAGTAAGGAAAAACTCCCTCTGATGATACTGAGGAAGAAACCTCAAGCAGGATAGACTCAGAGGGGTGACCCACTGCTTAGGCCATTCTAACAGTTACAAGGTTTTTACAAAGGTTTACAAAGATGTTTTACTGAAGAAACAGAAAACAGGAAATCAAAGAAACATCAAAACAAAATGCAATTGTTGAGATGACCATACGAACATTTACGCCGCAGGATGTGTACGGTACATCTAGAAAGCAAGGGCGTAGGTTTGGTCTCAGCTTTGGTAGGGACAATACCACCCCCCCGCCCCCCTGCTCACCACCACCACCCCCTAACCCACTCATACCATTAGACGCACAAGTACAGCATAACACATAACATATGACGACATAATGCTGAATAATTTAACACTTTATTTACATTATTAAGTGTGTAGGCAAACAAACAAATAGCTTAAATAACAAAATTGCACCCAAAATCAATCTATTCTATAGGCCTACACCTGAGAGAACAAGACAACAAAAAAAAAATACTTGTGGAGCTAACAAAAAAAAAAGTTTTTGCAACCAAGATGTATAATCTATTCTCTTCATCAATAATGCAGTTGTAGGTATCTGGCAACCTAATTTGCCAACAAAAAAAAAGGGCTTTACAATGATATATATGGTGTATTACGGTAAACGTAAGCCTGTGATGTCATAACGCAGAGGAAAAACATGGAAGTTTCACACTAGTGCGCCGCTGATTCTCATTACCGTAAGTTCTCATGTAAGCCCTCACGCTGAAAAATTTCAACACTGACAGCAAGCCAAGAACCCGTGCTTTCCAACAGTATGCTATATGTTGCATATATTACGGTAAAGTGCGTTCGGTGACTTTTGAAACGAGGGAAAAGTATGAAAAAGAGCGCAAAAGTGACAGAAAAGTACAGACAGCAAACATAAATGTAGTAATTTTTGAGGAAAAGGCAGGGTGTTAGTGTCATTTGTGAAGGTGTGCGTGCGTGTTTGTGTGGGTGTGCAGTTTATTTTAAGTGTGGCGCACAGCATTGTTCGCAAGCCCCGCCCTTCTTGTTTTTCTGCACCGGAGCAGTGTTGCCAGATATGAAATATGAAACTATCGTACCAAAACCTCAAAATTATCGTATTTTGGGAGAAATTATCGTACACAAACAAAACGCATACAACGTAGCTATTTTAGCGTTTTTTTTTTTTTAATTTACAAAGAATTTTATGTCACATTTTTAAACAGTAATTATAGTAATGGGGAAACTATGGCACAAAAAGAACGCAAATGCACTACCAGACTAGAAAGATTTATTTTTCTGTGAAGGGACACAAACGTGTTAATTACCAGACTAGAAAGAGTCGAATTCAACCTTGAGGTCGCTGTCGTCATCCGATGCCATGGACACTTGTGCAGATTTTGTTGAACACAGAAAAAAATGTTGATACCTCCATAAGGAACTTTAACTTTTTTTTATTCTTCTTGTATATCTCTTTGCTCTTGTGTTTTGTTCGTTTGTTATTGCATTTGTTGAAATAAAGTTTCGAAAAAAAAAAGATGTTGGTTGGGGAATCTTCCTGTCCTGCAGAGATTGGATGGGAACTCATTACTTTGTATGGGGAGGGGGCGGGCTTTATGATTTTGTCATATAAAAAAAATTCTAAATATTGGTAGGGACTATTTTGCCATCCCAAAATATTGGTTGTGACTTGTCCCTATGGTCCATATGCAAACCTACGCCCCTGCTAGAAAGTATTCACAGCTCTTCACTTTTTCTACATTTTGTTATGTTACAGCCTTATTCCAAAATGGAGTAAATTAATTTTTCCATCAAAATTCTACTCGAAGTACCCCATAATGGCATGAAAAAAAAATTTTTTTTGTGAAATTTTTTATAAATTTATTAATAAAAGAAACTAAGAAATCACATGTACATGTACTTTGCTGTGAAGCTCAAAATTGAGCTCAGGTGCATCCTGTTTCCACTGATCATCCTTGAGTTGTTTCTACAGCTGGCTAGAGTAAATTAAGCTGATTAGACATGATTTGGAAAGGCACATACCTGTCAACATATAAGGTCCCATAGTTGCAGTGCATGTCAGAGGACAAACCAGCAATGAAGTCCAAGGAATTGTCTGTAGACCTCTGGTGCAGGGTTTGCTCAAGCCACAAATCTGGGGAAGGGTACCAAAACATTTCTTCTGCATTGAAGGTCCCAATGAGCACAGTGGCCTCCATCATCTGTAAATGGAAGAAGGTTGGATCGACCGAAACGCTTCCTACAGCTGGCCGCCCCTCTAACATAAGCGATTGGGGGAGAAGGACCTTATTCAGGGAGGTGACCAAGAACCCGATGGCCACTATGTCATTATTATTATATTGTAATATGCAAAGTATGTGGCACATATTCATTTTGTGAAGTAGACGTGAACATTGCACAATCATACCGAAAACACCATGTGTTGCTGTGAGTCCATGTATCTCAGAGCCATGGGCAGTGCGCACATCTGAATGGGGTGTTATATCCATGATAAACCTTATATTACAAAAGCATTGTCATTCCCTCCCATGGGTTAGATAATGTATGTGAAATATTATGATCATCGTAGCTGTAACACCGTGAGCAGGTGTTCCACGCTGCTGCCCCACGGTGAGTCAATGCATTTCAAAAGCTCAGCGGGGTGTCACAGCTGTAATACACATGGACACCATCAAACCCCTGAGGAGGAATGACATTCCAATTGTATTGCCAAGCCATTACAATATAAATAAAATAAAATATAAAATCACCTTTGGAACAGCTCCAGATGCATCTCACAGCGCAGGAAGAACAACAGCCAGGCTGCAGCCTGTGATAAAATCCCTGTCCTTCTGGGAGTGCCATGTGATGGTTACATCAGCCAAGAGTCGATGGCACATGCCTCGTCCACCATGAAATGTTGTGGGCTGCCTGCTCTGTTCCTGCTGCTGCTCCTCCTCTCTCTCTCTCTCCCCTGCAGAGGTGGCGCGCCTCAAGCTGATCGACGCACCTGATCTCCATTTAATCAGCATCAGAATATGAACCCCGGCTCCTCATTCCATCCAGAAACTCAGCAAACCTTCCACGGTAAGCCTGGTCACTTTCCTCTCCTAAATTGAATATTTTTTGTCTCTTGGTGTTTCCACACACCTGCCTGTTAGAGCCTCTGCTTAGCGTCATGTACATCCTGATTGCTTCCAAGACAATCTTGGAAAACCAGTCTCATCTGCAGCCCGTGCACAGAGCACCCACGCTCTGTATCTGCCAGCTAAGTGTATTGCTCATTTTGCTCCTATGAGCTTCCGCTCACAGAACACTGCCTGGAATAGTCGTACGTACTGAACTTTGAACTTTTTCTGATAAGAACTGCCAGAGAAACTGAACTAAATCATTCTGAATAACTGCCTACATATCTGGACCCAGCTGTGATAGTTTGTTACTGATTGACTGTGAAGAATCACTTCTGGAAGTGACTGGCTCAGCACTCACCCATCTGTGTATCTTCCCCAGCCACGTTGACAGCTTGCTGGCGGCCACCTGGCTCCAAACCCATCACACCAGGACAGAAGTCACTGGGACTGCGGAACCCCTGGTTCCACCGCTGTGCGGGCCGGTCTCCACTCGGCTAGACAACGTTACACACTCCTGCATATAATTTCCTCTGTATACAAATCCATTGTTAAATAAATCCGTCTTCTAACATCCATTTCTCTGCTCCCTGCTTTTGGGTTCGTCCTCCACGCTTGTCCAAACCATAACAATTAAATATATATTCTATATGGCGTGCTGTCCAGCCGGAGAGTGGAACATCCCACTGTGCCTCAGGGCATGTAACACGCCTTTGCAAAGTCCAGGCAGTACATCATGTGAAGCACTAACTGATTGCCAGGACACGCGTGAACCACAGTGTGGTCATCCAATGGATCTAATATCCTGGAGCGAGGAAAGGCGTGAGGCTGTATCAACTGATCGCTCCGCTGCGCGTGCGCGAGCTCGTGTCGTCTGATCGCTCTGCAGCACGTACATGCGGCTGTATTATCTGATTGCTCCGCTGCACGTGTGTGAGCTCATATCATCTGATCAGTCCACTTACATGCACGACAGTACTGCCACGATCTGAGGTACCTGGTTTACATAACAAACACGACACATGGCAGTGCTCCCCCTTGCTTGCTTTTCAACCAGACTTCGGGTGGCAATCAAACTGCATCCGTATGGCATTCCATATGCATTCTTCTCATTCTTGCTGAATTCTGACAGCATTCTAGGTATTCATACTGCGTTCCAACCACGTTTGAACTGGAATTGTACGCATACACACGGTTGTGCACAAACCAGTCGTGGTGGGATCCGCCCACATTCTAAGTGGTCATATGGCATTCATACACAGCTGTCCAAATGTCTGTCCCTCCTTGAAGTTTGGCTTTTTCCCCATTCGGCCTGATTCAGCTTCATTCGTGCTCATGTGTGACGGGGCCCTTAAGCATATCCTGGTTGGAATAACGTTCATTTCAATAAAACACAACCAGATTTTGCAGCACTTTCATAGCTGGACACTGCGAGTTTTAATCTATGTTTTGGCGAGTTAGAAGCTAAGATAAGGTCCAGGACTCAAACTCTTTTTTACCAGTGGACAAATGTCTACACAAACGTTAGTTAACTTTCTATTAACACACTGAAATTAGGTATTTTATTGAATTATATAAATAAGACCTGAGCTGTCGAAGAGTTTTGTTATTCTCGGCTTCAATTAAGAACATTTAACATTAATTAAATTGTACTAAAATTACATCTTTATTTTGTACATGATGACAACAGAGCCACAGTTCTGAAAATGTGCTATTATGACTTTTAAAATAATTATTATGACTTTTTTTATTTTGGTTATTAATTTCTTCTTATTATTTTATGATTTTATGTTTGATTTTATGATTATGATTGTCTTGGCTTTATTATTTAAAGTGGTGCATATTGTGATTTTAAGGGGTATATTAGGTTCCTATGATGTATGCTTTTATGTCTTACGGGCATTTTTTTTCTCACTAATAAATTAATCTAGAGTCATGCAGTTAAATTTAGATTGAAGATATCTCTAATTATATTCTGAATACTATGAATGATCTGTTGAAAAATATCTCATGTGTGGTCTTAATTAAAAAAAATGCTACTTCAAAATTAAACATATCCTGATTATGGATATGTATGTCGGTTCCAGAGTGGATGATCATTGACATCACTAATGCTATCGTTCCAGAATTACAGCAGTGTTACGTCATAGTCTATTTTAGATTAGATAGAACTTTATTAATTCTTTGGGAAGACTCCCTCATGGAAATTGAGGTTGCAGCAGCCTTGTGTAGCAGCACACAGGGTAAGAAGCACATAGAGAATCACAAGTGAAGGTAAGACAAAACAAAACAAAAAAACAAAACTGTTGTGTGGGCCGCTGAAGAGGAGGTACTGCTGGCCCACCACCACCAGTCGGCGCCCGGCTTGGAGTGCGGGCTTCAAGCATGAGAGGGCGCCGAGACAGAGAGTGACAGCTGTCACTCGTTTACACCAGCTGTCACCAATCACCACCATCTCTACAAAAGCCGGATCATTACTCCACCTCCTCGCCGAGAAATCAACTACCGTCGAAGGTAATTCTCTGCATTTCATACTTTCTGAAGACTAATTATTGTTCTGTGTGCAGCCGTATTCCTGAAGTCTGTAATTGGATTGGCGTGCAGTGAGAGTCTGCGACATCTTCGCCTCTCACTCCATCCAAGGAGCAACTGTCAGGAGCTGCACGGGTGATTCTGTATCGGAGGTGGAGGTTTTCCCTCCACGAAGACCTGTAGAAGAAGGATTACTGGGTGTGTGGATACACACTCACCATAACTGTTTTGTCATCTTCTGCCAGCAGTACCAGGGTCTGCAACAGAAGACGGTGACCACCTGGGGACTCGGGACTTGGCGGCTCTGGTGTTCTTCAGGCCGTTGGTGGTGGAAGCTGTGTGGGTCCCGGCTCTCCGATCGCCAGAGGTCTCCTGTCTTCGAGCCTGCCCGAACATCACCTTGTGTACAATTGGCATTATCTGTGTCTGTATCTAGTTGTGCGTTTCACAACATTAAATTGTTACTCTTTGTCTTATCCATTGTCCGTTCATTTGCGCCCCCTGTTGCGGGTCCGTGTTACGACCCTTTCCCAACAGGATTTCTCGGCCATTCGTCATGGATCCCGAGGGGCGTCAACCACAGCTTGAACAGCCAATGGGAGAACAAGGAGCGCAGGCGTCAGCAGGAGGCGTGGTAAGTGATCTGCAGCAAATCCTTACCGCTTTCACCGCTCAGTTAAATCTGGTAAGCGAGCAGAATGCAGTCCTCAATCGGAGAGTGGAGGCTCTCACCGCCAGAGTGGAAGCGCGCGACTCGAGCGCTGCTGCAGTGACTCCTCCTGCTGGCTCGGGGCCACAGATAGACGTTCCACTGGCCGTTCAACAAACCCCCCCACCGTCCCCTGAAGCTTACATAAGCCCTCCAGAACCGTACGGAGGCTGTGTCGAAACGTGCGCAGACTTCTTAATGCAGTGTTCGCTCGTTTTTTCACAGCGTCCAGTTATGTACGCATCAGATGCCAGCCGGGTGGCTTATGTGATTAATTTGCTTCGAGGTGAGGCACGCGCTTGGGCTACGGCGCTTTGGGAACAGAATTCATGGCTCCTGACGTCATACGCTGGGTTTGTACGGAAATTCAAACAGGTGTTTGATCATCCCAACAGAGGCGAGACCGCCGCGAGCGTGCTGCTGTCAATGAGACAGGGGTGCCGAAGCGCAGCTGATTATGCAGTCGACTTCCGCATTGCGGCTGCGAGGTCCGGCTGGAATAATGTTGCGCTCCGCGCCGCCTTCATAAACGGACTGTCTCCAGTTCTGAAGGAGCATTTACTGGCTAAGGACGAACCGCAAGACTTCGATGGGCTTGTCAGTTTGGTTATATGTTTAGACAACCGGTTGAATGAACACCGTCGGGAGCAGGCCGGGGGGCGTGGTCGGGCACAAGCCGTCCCTCTCTCCTCCGGGTCCGAAAGGGTGTCATCTTCCCCACGTTCCACTGCCAGAGGGCTCCGTGTGGCAACAGCTCCCCCTGCTGACGAAGCTATGGACACGAGCAGGGCCAAATTAAAATCAAATGTCAGACAAAGGAGGCTGGCCCGCGGGGAGTGTTTTTTCTGTGGCTCTTGTGAGCACATGTTAAAAGACTGCTCCAAACGATCAAACTCCAACGCCCATCCTTAGGAACTGGGTTAAGGGTGGGCCATAATATGTACACAGGGAAAACCCATAAATCAGCACGAATCCCAGTAACGATCCTGAGTGGGGATTTAACCCTTCACGCCCCAGCACTGGTAGACACGGGGTCAGAAGGGAATCTGCTGGACAGCAGATGGGCCAGGGAAGTAGGGCTTCCTCTGGTAGCCCTGCCTTCACCATTGAAGGTACAAGCACTAGATGGCATTCTACTCCCGTTAATTACACATCAGACACAGCCAGTAACCTTGGTTGTGTCTGGGAATCACAGGGAGGAGATCGTGTTTTTTGTGACACCTTCTACCTCCCGAGTGATTCTGGGATTTCCATGGATGGTGAAGCACAATCCCTGGATTGATTGGCCGTCTGGGGTGGTGACGCAGTGGAGCGAAACCTGCCAACGGGAGTGTCTTGGATCCTCGGTTCCACCCGGAATTACAGCTAAAGAGGAGGTCATAGTCCCCCCCAATCTGACGGCGGTGCCAGAGGTGTACCACGATCTTGCTGACGTCTTCAGCAAAGATCTGGCACTCACTCTTCCCCCGCACCGACCGTACGATTGTGCCATCGATTTGATTCCGGGCGCTGAGTACCCGTCCAGTAGATTGTACAACCTCTCACGTCCGGAACGCGAATCGATGGAGACCTACATCCGGGACTCCTTAGCCGCCGGGTTGATTCGGAACTCCACCTCCCCGATGGGTGCGGGTTTCTTTTTTGTGGGTAAAAAAGACGGCGGACTCCGTCCATGCATTACTACAGAGGGCTGAACGAGATTACGGTTCGCAATCGATACCCGTTGCCCCTGTTAGATTCGGTGTTCACGCCCCTGCATGGAGCCAAAATGTTCACCAAACTTGATCTTAGGAATGCGTACCACCTGGTTCGGATCCAGAAGGGAGACGAATGGAAGACGGCATTTAACACCCCGTTAGGTCATTTTGAGTACCTGGTCATGCCGTTCGGCCTCACTAATGCCCCCGCGACGTTCCAAGCATTGGTTAATGACGTCTTGCGGGACTTCCTGCACCGGTTTGTCTTCGTATATCTGGATGATATACTCATCTTTTCTCCGGACCCTGAGTCTCATGTCCAGCATGTACGTCAGGTCCTGCAGCGGTTACTAGAAAACCGGTTGTTTGTGAAGGGCGAGAAGTGTGAGTTCCACCGCACCTCTTTGTCCTTCCTGGGGTTCATCATCTCCTCCAACTCCATCGCCCCGGATCCGGCCAAGGTTGCGGCAGTGAGAGATTGGCCCCAACCAACAAGCCGTAGGAAGCTGCAACAGTTCCCCGGCTTTGCAAATTTCTACCGGAGGTTCATTAAAGGTTACAGTCAGGTTGTTAGCCCCCTGACTGCCCTGACCTCCACTAAAGTCCCCTTCACTTGGTCGGATCGGTGCGAAGCCGCGTTTAGGGAGTTGAAACGCCGGTTTTCGTCTGCACCAGTTCTGGTGCAGCCTGATCCTACTCGCCAGTTCATAGTGGAGGTGGACGCCTCTGACTCAGGGATAGGAGCCGTTCTGTCCCAGAGCGGGGAGTCCAACAAGGTTCTCCATCCATGTGCCTACTTTTCCCGCAGGTTGACCCCCGCTGAACGAACTATGACGTCGGCAATCGGGAACTCCTCGCGGTTAAGGAGGCTCTTGAAGAGTGGAGACACCTGTTGGAGGGAGCTACGGTGCCTTTCACGGTTTTCACGGACCATCGGAACCTGGAGTACATCCGGACCGCCAAGCGGCTGAACCCCAGGCAAGCCCGCTGGTCCCTGTTCTTCGGACGCTTTGACTTCCGGATCACCTACTGTCCCGGGACTAGGAACCAACGATCCGACGCATTGTCCCGGGTGCACGAAGAGGAAGCCAAGGCCGAGTTGTCAGACCCCATCGAGACCATCGTTCCCGAGTCCACTGTCGTGGCCACCCTCACATGGGATGTGGAGAAGACCGTCCGGGAGGCCCTGACCAGGAACCCAGACCCGGGGAACGGTCCTAAGAACAGACTTTACGTCCCACCAGAGGCCAGAGCTGCCGTCTTGGACTTCTGCCACGGATCCAAGCTCTCCTGTCATCCCGGAGTGCGTAGGACCGTGGCGGTAGTCCAGCAGCGCTTCTGGTGGGCGTCACTGGAAGCCGACGTCCGGGACTATGTCCAGGCCTGCACCACCTGTGCCAGGGGCAAGGCGGATCATCACAAGATCAGGGGCCTCCTCCAGCCCCTGCCTGTGCCTCATTGCCCCTGGTCTCACATCGGCCTGGACTTCGTCACGGGCCTCCCGTCGTCCCAGGGTAACACCGTCATCCTCACGATAGTGGACCGGTTCTCCAAGGCGGCCCACTTCGTGGCCCTCCCGAAGCTCCCGACGGCCCAGGAGACAGCAGACCTCCTGGTCCACCACGTCGTGCGTTTGCATGGGATACCATCGGACATTGTTTCGGATCGTGGTCCCCAGTTCTCCTCGCAGGTCTGGAGGAGTTTTTGCAAGGAACTGGGGGCCACCGTGAGTCTCTCGTCCGGGTATCACCCACAGACGAACGGCCAGGCAGAGCGGGCGAACCAGGAGTTGGAACAGGCTCTCCGCTGTGTAACCTCTGTGCATCCGGCGGCTTGGAGTGACCATCTGGCCTGGATCGAGTACGCCCACAATAGCCAGGTCTCATCTGCTACCGGCCTCTCCCCTTTCGAGGCGTGTTTGGGGTATCAGCCCCCATTGTTTCCACTTGTGGAGGGAGAGGTCGGGGTCCCCTCGGTCCAGGCCCACCTGCGGAGGTGCCGCTGGGTGTGGCGGGCCGCCCGTTCTGCCCTGTTGCAGGCCCGGACGAGGGCTAAGGCCCATGCAGATCGCCGGCATTCCCCGGCCCCTGCATACCAGCCTGGGCAGGAGGTGTGGTTATCAACCAAGGACATCCCACTGCAGGTTGAATCGCAAAAGCTCAAAGACCGGTTCATTGGACCATTCTCAATACTCAAGATCCTCAGTCCGGCCGCAGTGAAGCTGAAACTCCCAGCTTCACTGCGGATTCACCCAGTGTTTCATGTCTCAAGGATAAAACCATACCACGCCTCACCACTCTGCACTCCTGGACCCGTACCACCTCCTGCCCGTATCATCGATGGGGAGCCGGCATGGACTGTTCGTCGGCTCCTGGACGTCCGTCGGAAGGGCCGGGGTTTTCAATATCTGGTGGACTGGGAGGGGTACGGACCCGAAGAACGCTCCTGGGTGAAGAGGAGCTTCATCCTGGACCCGGCCCTCCTGGCCGATTTCTACCGCCGACACCCAGACAAGCCTGGTCGGGCGCCAGGAGGCGCCCGTTGAGGGGGGGGTCCGGTTGTGTGGGCCGCTGAAGAGGAGGTACTGCTGGCCCACCACCACCAGTCAGCGCCCGGCTTGGAGTGCGGGCTTCAAGCATGAGAGGGCGCCGAGACAGAGAGTGACAGCTGTCACTCGTTTACACCAGCTGTCACCAATCACCACCATCTCTACAAAAGCTGGATCATTACTCCACCTCCTCGCCGAGAAATCAACTACCGTCGAAGGTAATTCTCTGCATTTCATACTTTCTGAAGACTAATTATTGTTCTGTGTGCAGCCGTATTCCTGAAGTCTGTAATTGGATTGGCGTGCAGTGAGAGTCTGCGACGTCTTCGCCTCTCACTCCATCCAAGGAGCAACTGTCAGGAGCTGCACGGGTGATTCTGTATCGGAGGTGGAGGTTTTCCCTCCGCGAAGACCTGTAGAAGAAGGATTACTGGGTGTGTGGATACACACTCACCATAACTGTTTTGTCATCTTCTGCCAGCAGTACCAGGGTCTGCAACAGAAGACGGTGACCACCTGGGGACTCAGGACTTGGCGGCTCCGGTGTTCTTCAGGCCGTTGGTGGTGGAAGCTGTGTGGGTCCCGGCTCTCCGATCGCCAGAGGTCTCCTATCTTCGAGCCTGCCCGCACGTCACCTTGTGTACAATTGGCATTATCTGTGTCTGTATCTAGTTGTGCATTTCACAACATTAAATTGTTACTCTTTGTCTTATCCATTGTCCGTTCATTTGTGCCCCCTGTTGCGGGTCCGTGTTACGACCCTTTCCCAACAAAAACAAAACAATTTGCGAATAGAAACAAATCCACAAATATAAATACCAGACATACTGATCACGACTGGTTTACTGGCGACTACTGTTCCTCTCCTTCCCATCCTCTGTCTTCCTATTACTCCTCCTCCCCTGAGTGAGGAGTTGTACAATCTGATGGTCTGAGGGACAAAGGAGTCTTTCAGTTTGGGCTCTCAGTTTTGTTGGTTTATGTGTACCAATATCTCAAAGTTGAGTACAAACTGCTGGATTGGTCTTCATATTGGTTCACTGCTGATCCAAGTGGCTTCCAATTTCTGCCTATAAAGTGAACTGGTTTGTTTGTGAATCCAGATTCTAATCCTGCAGAGTGAGAATGTATCCAGATAACAAACAGGACCTTTCAGGTGAAAAATAAACAAAAAGTCACTGCTGCTGCTGCTCTGGAGGACTGTGAAAGAGTTGTGAAATTGCTCCCAGAGGCAAAACAATGGCTGGGTTATTTCTGAAGCCAACCTTGAGAGTGTCTGGAGGAATACAATAATGTTGCTGTGAACTGAACTGAACTGAACGTGACTGTGATGCTACAAGAGTTACTGGCTGCGGTCCCCTTGGTGGACTTATTCTGAAAGTCACTATTTATTTAGACAGAAATGACAAACTTTGACTTGTTCCAGCTTTTCTTGCATGAAGGTTGGCCTTTTGCTGTTTTCACTGAGATAATGTGGTTTACTCATTTAAAGCTGGGGTAAGTGACTTAAACCAGATATCTGGTTTAATCAACTCTAGACACCAGGATTAATCAGCTCTGAACTACTGGTCACATGTCAAACTGGTTTTAGAACATCTGCTATTATTGTTGCCTTTTCGGCCGCTCACGTGTTGTTTTACGCTGGATGGCGTGTTTATTAGACCCCATTCCTGTCAGGCTGCTCAAGGAAGTCCTACCATTATTTAATGCTTCAATCTTAAATATGATCAATCTATCTTTGTTAGTTGGTTATGTGCCACAGGCTTTTAAGGTGGCAGTAATTAAACCATTACTTAAAAAGCCATCACTTGACCCAGCTATCTTAGCTAATTATAGGCCAATCTCCAACCTTCCTTTTCTCTCAAAGATTCTTGAGAGGGTAGTTGTAAAACAGCTAACTGATCACCTGCAGAGGAATGGTCTATTTGAAGAGTTTCAGTCAGGTTTTAGAATTCATCATAGTACAGAAACAGCATTAGTGAAGGTTACAAATGATCTTCTTATGGCTTCGGACAGTGGACTTATCTCTGTGCTTGTTCTGTTAGACCTCAGTGCTGCTTTTGATACTGTTGACCATAAAATTTTATTACAGAGATTAGAGCATGTCATAGGTATTAAAGGCACTGCGCTGCGGTGGTTTGAATCATATTTGTCTAATAGATTACAGTTTGTTCATGTAAATGGGGAATCTTCTTCACAGACTAAAGTTAATTATGGAGTTCCACAAGGTTCTGTGCTAGGACCAATTTTATTCACTTTATACATGCTTCCCTTAGGCAGTATTATTAGACGGTATTGCTTAAATTTTCATTGTTACGCAGATGATACCCAGCTTCATCTATCCATGAAGCCAGAGGATACACACCAATTAGCTAAACTGCAGGATTGTCTTACAGACATAAAGACATGGATGACCTCTAATTTCCTGCTTTTAAACTCAGATAAAACTGAAGTTATTGTACTTGGCCCCACAAATCTTAGAAGCATGGTGTCTAACCAGATCTTTACTCTGGATGGCATTTCCCTGACCTCTAGTAATACTGTGAGAAATCTTGGAGTCATTTTTGATCAGGATATGTCATTCAAAGCACATATTAAACAAATATGTAGGACTGCCTTTTTGCATTTACGCAATATCTCTAAAATCAGAAAGGTCTTGTCTCAGAGTGATGCTGAAAAACTAATTCATGCATTTATTTCCTCTAGGCTGGACTATTGTAATTCATTATTATCAGGTTGTCCTAAAAGTTCCCTAAAAAGCCTTCAGTTGGTTCAGAATGCTGCAGCTAGAGTACTGACGGGGACTAGCAGGAGAGAGCATATCTCACCCGTGTTGGCCTCTCTTCATTGGCTTCCTGTTAATTCTAGAATAGAATTTAAAATTCTTCTTCTTACTTATAAGGTTTTGAATAATCAGGTCCCATCTTATCTTAGGGACCTCGTAGTACCATATTACCCCATTAGAGCGCTTCGCTCTGAGACTGCAGGCTTACTTGTAGTTCCTAGGGTTTGTAAGAGTAGAATGGGAGGCAGAGCCTTCAGCTTTCAGGCTCCTCTCCTGTGGAACCAGCTCCCAATTCAGATCAGGGAGACAGATACCCTCTCTACTTTTAAGATTAGGCTTAAAACTTTCCTTTTCGCTAAGGCTTATAGTTAGGGCTGGATCAGGTGACCCTGGACCATCCCTTGGTTATGCTGCTTTAGACGTAGACTGTGGGGGGGTTCCCATGATGCACTGTTTCTTTCTCTTTTTGCTCCGTATGCATTACTCTGCATTTAATCATTAGTGATCGATCTCTGCCCCACTCCACAGCATGTCTTTTTCCTGGTTCTTTCCCTCAGCCCCAACCAGTCTCAGCAGAAGACTGCCCCTCCCTGAGCCTGGTTCTGCTGGAGGTTTCTTCCTGTTAAAAGGGAGTTTTTCCTTCCCACTGTAGCCAAGTGCTTGCTCATAGGGGGTCGTTTTGACCGTTGGGGTTTTTCATAATTATTGTATGGCCTTGCCTTACAATATAGAGCGCCTTGGGGCAACTGTTTGTTGTGATTTGGCGCTATATAAAAAAAAAGGGTTGGTTGGTTGGTTGGTTGATGGCCTTCTTGAAGAAACTTCGCTTTTACCTGGAGAAACACATGCAGCCCCCGGTGTTCCAAAGAGGTCCCCCATCCAAGTACTAGCCAGGCCCCACCCTGCTTAGCTTGTGAGATCTGACAGGCTCCCACAGAGGAGACTGACTGTTACCAAGTGATTTTAAAGTTTGATCCACCAAAAATGTACTGATCCTAGTGTTTTCAAGGTGCTTCCTGGATTTTAAAGTGTAGGTGACGCGATATGTAATGTTGTTTTTTTAGTATTTAAGACTAAAATTAAACAACAGTTTGAAATTTATCCTTTCCTTGGTGCACAGTTAGTGAAGAGATAAATATTCAGATTTTGAACTGCGCGCCACTGAAAACTAGGAACGTCCGGGCGAGTCCCAACATTGGAGAAGAAGGAGGAAGTGACATTCACACGAGAACCATTGTCTTAATAGTCCCATCAATTTGTTGATTAATTTATGGATTTTTACAGGCTACTGATAGCCCCGTTTCCACCGAGTGGTTTGGGTCGGAGCTGCACGGTGTTATAGGTGTCAGAATGGTTAATTCTGGCTGGCAGAATCCTTTTGATTGGCAGGTGGAACACTTATACTGACAAGTTCTCATGCACGGTGTCTTGTGGCTTTACCAGTCCACACTAAAACTGAGTATTTTCACATTATTTAATTGTATTTTATTGTTTTATTTAAGCACCCTGCAATTTTGCAAGTTCTCCCACTTAGAAATCATGAAGGGGTCTGAAATTTTCATCTTAGGTGCATGTTCACTGTGAGAGACATAATCTAAAAAAAAAAAAAAATCCGGAAATCACAATGTATGATTTTTTAATAATTTATTTGTATGTTACTGCTGCAAATAAGTATTTGAACACCTGTGAAAATCAATCAATCAATCAATCAACTTTTTTCTTGTATAGCGCCAAATCACAACAAACAGTTGCCCCAAGGCGCTCAAAATCAATGTTAATATTTGGTACAGTAGCCTTTGTTCACAATTACAGAGGTCAAACATTTCCTGTAGTTTTTCACCAGGTTTGCACACACTGCAGCAGGGATTTTGGTCCATTCCTCCATACAGATCTTCTCCAAATCTTTCAGGTTTGGAGGTTCAGCTCCCTCCAAACATTTTCTATTGAGTTCAGGTCTGGAGACTGGCCAGGCCACTCCAGGACCTTGAAATGCTTCTTACGGAGCCCCTCCTTAGTTGCCCTGGCTGTGTGTTTGGGGTCATTGTCTTGCTGGAAGACCCAGCCATGATCCATCTTCAGTGCTCTTACTGAGGGAAGGAGGTTGTTTGCCAAAATCTCGCAATACATGACCCCATCCATCCTCCCTTCAATACAGTGCAGTCATTCTGTCCCCTTTGCAGAAGAGCACCCCAGAGTATGATGTTTCCACCCCTATGCTTCACGGTTGGGATGGTTTTCTTGGGGTTGTTCTCATCCCCTAAACATGGTAAGTGGAGTTGATTCCAAAAAGCTCTATTCTGGTCTCATCTGACCACATGACCTTCTCCCATGCCTCCTCTGGATCATCCAGATGGTCACTGGTGAACTTCAAATGGGCCTGGACATGTGCTGGCTTGAGCAGGGGGACCTTGCTGCCCTGCAGGATTTTAAACCATGACAGCATCATGTGTTACTAATGTAATCTTTGTGACTGTGGTCCCAGCTCTCTTCAGGTCATTGACCAGGTCCTCCTGTGTAGTTCTGAGCTTTCTCAGAATCATCCTTACCCCACAAAGTGAGATCTTGCATGGAATCCCAGACCGAGAGAGATTGACAGTCATCTTGTGTTTCTTCCACTTTCTAATAAATAATCATAACAGTTGTTGTCTTCTACCAAGCTGCTTGCCTGTTGTCCTGTAGTCCATCCCAGACTTGTGCAGGTCTACAGTTTTGTCCCTGGTGTCCTTAGACAGCTCTTTAGTCTTGGCTATGGTGGACAGGTTGGAGTGCGATTGATTGTGTGAACAGGTGTCTTCTATACAGGTAACAAGTTCAAACAGGTGCAATTAATACAGGTAAAGAGTGCAGAATAAGAGGACTTCTTAAAGAAAAATTAACAGGTCTGTGTGAGCCAGAATTCTTGCTGGTTGGTAGGTGTTCAAATACTTATTTGCAGCAGTAAGATACAAATAAATTATTAAAAAAAATCATACATTGTGATTCTGGATTTGTTTTTTTTTAGATTATGTCTCTCACAGTGGACATGCACCTAAGATGAAAATTTCAGACCCCTCCATGATTTCTAAGTGGGAGAACTTGCAAAATTGCAGGGTGTTTAAATACTTATTTTCCTCGCTGTATATACATACATAAAACAAATTAGACACCTGATCACACAATTACGAGATTAGGAAAAAAAAATTTTAATCCAGTAAATGCATTATGCTTTTGTACTAAAAGTGTGCGGACAAAATGTTTTTTTCCTGTCTCAGTTGCCTTGTCAAACACACCACAGCCAGCAGGTGTCTTCTGCAAAACAGCACGACTTCTCAAAACAAAGAATGACAACTTACACTGGCAGTTTCCCTTTAGAGTATTTTTTAAACTATCTGCTCTTTCTGTCTCATATTTTTCTTTCATTTTTAGGAGATGCCCAAACATACAGAACCAGCAGTAAAGCTGAAAAATTCAACATCGACTCGTTTGATCTGCATCAGCTTTCCAGCAGGTTAAATTAGTCAGAATCTTTACCTGAGTCCATCCAGTCCTCTGTTTCAACAATTAACGTGCTTGTAGCATAAAAATGCACATAAATTTGTAACTTGATTAAGATTAATGTGTTGACCAGGTTGATCCAGTATCCAATCATGCCATGTAAGGGGCGTATCACTGCCTCTCTGGGTAATGGCGTGTACCTCAACGACATCATCGTCAAATTCTACCTCAAGATGATCCATGAGACAAGAACAGGAAAATAACGAGATCATTTTAAAAACTAGATGCCCGACACACTGTGGTGTTTCTACTCAGTCGCCATTAGGAGTTGACAGAGAGGGATAGTGTTTAAACTTCTCCTTTTCCTGCTGTAGGTACCTTCTGGAAGGAGTAGGTGGCGCTGTGGCTGAAAGGAGCCATGTGTTCAGTAGTTTTTTCTATAACCAGCTGAGCAGACAGAGAGTCGCCGGCAAAGACGCCACCAACTCTGTTTTGTAAGAAAAACAAATAAATACGTTTATGACATGTTCTTTTCTACACAGATGAAAGAAATATAAGGAGTCGATTTTGTGGTGTGCGTCGCCTTGGTCCCCGCCTGGCTCTGCTTTTCCTCTCTCTCTTTTCCAGGTGGCTTGACTCGAAGCTGAGTGCTGATCATCACACGTGCCGCTCATTATCGCAGCAGTATTTAAACCCTGGTTCTGCCTCCCATCAACGCCAGAAACTCACAGAGGTGGGACGAAGTCAACCATCAAGTCACTCTCAAGTCATGAATCACCAAGTCCCAAGTCAAGTCTCAAGTCATAATGACCAACAATTGTTTGCAAGCTGACTTGAGACTTGAGTCAAAACGACCCCCTGTGAGCAAGCACTTGGCGACAGTGGGAAGGAAAAACTCCCTTTTAACAGGAAGAAACCTCCAGCAGAACCAGGCTCAGGGAGGGGCAGTCTTCTGCTGGGACTTGTTGGGGCTGAGGGAGAGAACCAGGAAAAAGACATGCTGTGGAGGGGAGCAGAGATCAATCACTAATGATTAAATGCAGAGTGGTGCATACAGAGCAAAAAGAGAAAGAAACACTCAGTGCATCATGGGAACCCCCCAGCAGTCTAAGTCTATAGCAGCATAACTAAGGGATGGTTCAGGGTCACCTGATCCAGCCCTAACTATAAGCTTTAGCAAAAAGGAAAGTTTTAAGCCTAATCTTAAAAGTAGAGAGGGTGTCTGTCTCCCTGATCTGAATTGGGAGCTGGTTCCACAGGAGAGGAGCCTGAAAGCTGAAGGCGCTGCCTCCCATTCTACTCTTACAAACCCTAGGAACTACAAGTAAGCCTGCAGTCTGAGAGTGAAGCGCTCTATTGGGGTAATATGGTACTATGAGGTCCCTAAGATAAGATGGGACCTGATTATTTAAAACCTTATAAGTAAGAAGAAGAATTTTAAATTCTATTCTAGAATTAACAGGAAGCCAATGAAGAGAGGCCAATATGGGTGAGATATGCTCTCTCCTTCTAGTCCCTGTCAGTACTCTAGCTGCAGCATTTTGAATTAACTGAAGGCTTTTCAGGGAACTTTTAGGACAACCTGATAATAATGAATTACAATAGTCCAGCCTAGAGGAAATAAATGCATGAATTAGTTTTTCAGCATCACTCTGAGACAAGACCTTTCTAATTTTAGAGATATTGCGCAAATGCAAAAAAAGCAGTCCTACATATTTGTTTAATATGCGCATTGAATGACATATCCTGATCAAAAAGGACTCCAAGATTTCTCACAGTATTACTAGAGGTCAGGGTAATGCCATCCAGAGTAAGGATCTGGTTAGACACCATGTTTCTAAGATTTGTGGGGCCAAGTACAATAACTTCAGTTTTATCTGAGTTTAAAAGCAGGAAATTAGAGGTCATCCATGTCTTTATGTCTGTAAGACAATCCTGCAGTTTAGCTAATTGGTGTGTGTCCTCTGGCTTCATGGATAGATAAAGCTGGGTATCATCTGCGTAACAATGAAAATTTAAGCAATGCTGTCTAATAATACTGCCTAAGGGAAACATGTATAAAGTGAATAAAATTGGTCCTAGCACAGAACCTTGTGGAACTCCATAATTAACCTTAGTCTGTGAAGAAGATTCCCCATTTACATGAACAAATTATAATCTATTAGATAAATATGATTCAAACCACCGCAGCGCAGTGCCTTTAATACCTATGGCATGCTCTAAACTCTGTAATAAAATTTTATGGTCAACAGTATCAAAAGCAGCACTGAGGTCTAACAGAACAAGCACAGAGATGAGTCCACTGTCTGAGGCCATAAGAAAATCATTTGTAACCTTCACTAATGCTGTTTCTGTACTATGATGAATTCTAAAACCTGACTGAAACTCTTCAAATAGACCATTCCTCTGCAGATGATCAGTTAGCTGTTTTACAACTACCCTTTCAAGAATTTTTGAGAGAAAAGGAAGGTTGGAGATTGGCCTATAATTAGCTAAGATAGCTGGGTCAAGTGATGGCTTTTTAAGTAATGGTTTAATTACTGCCACCTTAAAAGCCTGTGGTACATAGCCAACTAATAAAGATAGATTGATCATATTTAAGATCGAAGCATTAATTAATGGTAGGGCTTCCTTGAGCAGCCTGGTAGGAATGGGGTCTAATAGACATGTTGATGGTTTGGAGGAAGTAACTAATGAAAATAACTCAGACAGAACAATCGGAGAGAAAGAGTCTAACCAAATACCGGCATCACTGAAAGCAGCCAAAGATAACGATATATCTTTGGGATGGTTATGAGTAATTTTTTCTCTAATAGTTAAAATTTTATTAGCAAAGAAAGTCATGAAGTCATTACTAGTTAAAGTTAAAGGAATAGTTGGCTCAATAGAGCTCTGACTCTTTGTCAGCCTGGCTACAGTGCTGAAAAGAAACCTGGGGTTGTTCTTATTTTCTTCAATTAGTGATGAGTAGTAAGATGTCCTAGCTTTACGGAAGGCTTTTTTATAGAGCAACAGACTCTTTTTCCAGGCTAAGTGAAGATGTTCTAAATTAGTGAGACGCCATTTCCTCTCCAACTTACGGGTTATCTGCTTTAAGCTGCGAGTTTGTGAGTTATACCACGGAGTCAGGCACTTCTGATTTAAGGCTCTCTTTTTCAGAGGAGCTACAGCATCCAAAGTTGTCTTCAATGAGGATGTAAAACTATTGATGAGATACTCTATCTCACTCACAGAGTTTAGGTAGCTACTCTGCACTGTGTTGGTATATGGCATTAGAGAACATAAAGAAGGAATCATATCCTTAAACCTAGTTACAGCGCTTTCTGAAAGACTTCTAGTGTAATGAAACTTATACCCCACTGCTGGGTAGTCCATCAGAGTAAATGTAAATGTTATTAAGAAATGATCAGACAGAAGGGGGTTTTCAGGGAATACTGTTAAGTCTTCAATTTCCATACCATAAGTCAGAACAAGATCTAAGATATGATTAATGTGGTGGGTGGACTCATTTACATTTTGAGCAAAGCCAACTGAGTCTAATAATAGATTAAATGCAGTGTTGAGGCTGTCATTCTCAGCATCTGTGTGGATGTTAAAATCGCCCGCTATAATTATCTTATCTGAGCTAAGCACTAAGTCAGACAAAAGGTCTGAAAATTCACAAAGAAACTCACAGTAACGACCAAGATAATAACAAATAAAACTGTTTTTTGGGACTTCCAATTTGGATGGACAAGACTAAGAGTCAAGCTTTCAAATGAATTAAAGCTCTGTCTGGGTTTTGGATTAATTAATAAGATGGAATGGAAGATTGTTGCTAATCCTCCGCCTCGGCCTGGTGCAGTTGAAGGTGCTATATTATTTTTTCTTTTTGAATTTTTATGCTTAAATAGATATTTGCTGGTTATTGGTGGTCTGGGAGCAGGCACCGTCTCTACGGGGATGGGGTAATGAGGGGATGGCAGGGGGAGAGAAGCTGCAGAGAGGTGTGTAAGACTACAACTCTGCTTCCTGGTCCCAACCCTGGATAGTCACGGTTTGGAGGATTTAAGAAAATTGGCCAGATTTTCTAGAAATGAGAGCTGCTCCATCCAAAGTGGGATGGATGCCGTCTCTCCTAACAAGACCAGGTTTTCCCCAGAAGCTTTGCCAATTATCTATGAAGCCCACCTCATTTTTTGGACACCACTCAGACAGACAGCAATTCAAGGAGAACATGCAGCTAAACATGTCACTCCCGGTCCAATTGGGGAGGGGCCCAGAGAAAACTACAGAGTCCGACATTGTTTTTG
Source organism: Thalassophryne amazonica (assembly GCF_902500255.1). Classification (NCBI taxonomy): domain Eukaryota; kingdom Metazoa; phylum Chordata; class Actinopteri; order Batrachoidiformes; family Batrachoididae; genus Thalassophryne; species Thalassophryne amazonica. Next base: position 89,181,958 of record NC_047112.1, read on the forward strand.
CAAAGTTACACACCGATTCAATGTTAATTTTATTGACCTCCGATTGGCGTAACCGGGTGTCATTACTGCCGACGTGAATTACAATCTTACCAAATTTACGCTTAGCCTTAGCCAGCAGTTTCAAATTTCCTTCAATGTCGCCTGCTGTGGCCCCCGGAAGACATTTGACTATGGTTGCTGGTGTCGCTAACTTCACATTTCTCAAAACAGAGTCGCCAATGACCAGAGTTGGCGGTGTACATGGGGCTTCTGTTTAGGGCTACGCTTCCTCCTCACAGTCACCCAGTCGGCCTGCTTTCCCAGCTGCTCGGGATCTGCTGGAAGGGAACTAACGGCAGCTAAGCTACCTTGGTCCACAGCGACTACAGGGGCCTGGCTAGCTGTAGAATTTTCCACGGTGCGGAGCCGAGTCTCCAATTCGCCCAGCCTGGCCTCCAAAGCTATGAATAAGCTACACTTATTACAAGTACCATTACTGCTAAAGGAGGCCGAGGAATAACTAAACATTTCACACCCAGAGCAGAAAAGTGCGGGAGAGACAGGAGAAGCCGCCATGCTAAACCGGCTAAGAGCTAGTAGCTGCGCTAAGCTAGCGGATTCCTAAAAACACACAAAGTGAATAATGTGTAAATAATTTAGAGGAGATTCAGCAGAGGGAGTGCTTTAGTTAAGGCATGTGAAGATTACACTGTGAAACAAATCGTTATCTAGTTATCTAGATCAATCTAACTACGCAGATTAAACAGCTAACAGATACAGCAAAACACCGCTGTGCTCCGGAACAGGAAGTGATACAATACCGCAGTGAGAGCCAACCACCAGTAGAGGAAGGGGAAGATTGGGTCCAAATTCAGCCTAATCATCTTGCTGTGTGAACCAGGCATTAGGATGCTTTGTGAATACGGCCCAGTAGTTTGACCTGTTTCTTTGTTTGTGTGAAGCTTGCTGGGGAGATTCAGAGACACACAGTTTAACATTTAGGGGTGTTGATATCGAACATGTCAGGAGTTGAGTTTTTGGTTTTGGTTGCCTGTTTATTTTGTTCTGTTATTTTGTGTATTTCGTTGGGTCTGGTTTGTTTATTCTCTTGCTGGGTTTTTCTGCTTAGGGTTGTCTGTCTCTGTTACTCTTCTCTCTCTCTCTGGCCATGCCCTGTTTCTGGTGCTTTCCATGCACACCTGTTTCTGATTTGCTGATTGCCACCTGGGGTTTTATAAGCTCACTGAGGTTGTTTGTCTCTCGCCAGTTTGTCGTGCCCTGTGCCTTCATTCCAGCTCTGTATCTGCATTCCACAGTCCTGCGTGCCTCCTTGTGTGTGCCTGACCTCCAGCCTGTTGCTTTGACCACGCTTGTTTGCCTGATAATTTTTGTACTGTTGTTTTTTCTGGACTGCTTACTTGTATACCGACTTCCGCTAACCACCATCATAAAGTCTTCTGAAAACCAGAGCTGTCTGTGTGAGCTGTGCATTTGTGTCGTACCATTCCTGACCATCCAGCCTGATAGAACACCTCTGATGGACATTTGATGACATCTTTCCAGAATTTCTGAATCTTCATTCATTTCCATAGACAGTGAAGTATGGTTCCTTTTTCAGTTAGATGTTTAGTTCATATGGTTGGAATAATACCAGAGTCCACCTGATGCAGCTCCTTTGGAGTTTTTTGTTACAAACACCTGGGATAATCTGTTTTCTTGTTGCGGACAAATGTCCTGACGGATCATCTGAGACGTCTCTGCTGTTATATTCATGTTGAGTCAAACTCTCGTGTCATTTAATGTTGTATGTTGAGTCAAACTCTCGTGTCATTTAATGTTGTATGCTCATACAACATTAAATGACACGAGAGTTTGACTCAACATACAACATTAAATGACACGAGAGTTTGACTCAACATGAATATAACAGCAGAGACGTCTCAGCTTGTAACTTTTAATGTCCACAACCAGGGTTCTAACCATGATTGGCACCTGGTACTGCAAATTTCCGCCCAGGTCTCATTGTCAAATTGGCACAGAATGTCTGAAGAATGAACTGAAATGTTGCTGATAATGTATCAATTTGATCGTATGTCATGATTACAGTCACAGTTTTGCAATTTTAAACCAATAATTAAAGTAATATGATATATTTCTCATTTTCTTCGTATCAAATTGCAAACAGCAGAGATCAGAGAGTCAGCGCGTTCTGTGGCCACAAAGCTATGAAGAGCCGCAGCGTCTCTGCTCTTAACTGAAGAAAAAAGCCGCCTGTGAAAAACTGACATTAATGTGAAAAACTGACATTAATCCAGGTCCTTCTGTGTCCGTATCTGACGATACATCCAGAAATTTGGTTTATTTTACAGCAGAAAGGCTCTGTGTTTCCAAAAAGCTCTGAGTTAGAGAGAGAGAGAGAGAGAGAGACACGTTTTTAACATTTTTAATGTTATTTAATTTATTAACTTAAACTTTGACAGAAACATACAAAAAATAACTTTTATCTTACATATATTACAATATAAATATAATTTTTAATTCATGCGTTCAATGTGTCTAAAACCACAGCAAATGAGTTAAAATTGTTGTGTGGGCCGCTGAAGAGGAGGTACTGCTGGCCATCCACCACCAGAGGGCGCCCTGCTTGAAGTGCGGGCTTCAAGCACGAGAGGGCGTCGGAGCAACAGAGTGACAGCTGTCACTCATCAACAGCACCAGTTGTCACTCATTTAACTATCATCATCCACATCACCATAAAAGCCAGACTGCAACTCCATCTCCCCGCCAAGAAATCAGCTACCACTCAGGTAACCTTCTCTGCTGTGCCTTACCGTGACTAAATATTGTTCTGTGTGCAGCCGTTGTTCCTGTGGATACGGTCTTCTGCTGGATTGGCGCATAGTGTGGGTTTGCGACGTCTTCGCCTCTCACTCCATCCAGAGAAGCGACTGACAGGAGCTGCACGGGTGTTCCTATTTTGGAGGTGGAGGTTCACCCTCCCGGAGGAACTGAGTACTACTGGGTGTGTATTCACACACCCACCATTAACTGTTTCTGTTTCTGCCAGCAGTACCAGGTCTGACAGCTGGAGACGGTGGCCACCTGGGGACCCAGGACTTGGTGGCTCCGGTGTTCTTCAGATCCGTTGGCGGTGGAAGCCGTGTGGGATCCGGCTCTTCTCTGGACTGGCGTCTTCTATCCTTGAGCCTGCCCACACGTCACCTTGTGTACGATTGACTGTACTCCTCAACTGCAATTGTCTGTATTCCGTTGTGCAATTCACAACATTAAATTGTTACGTTTTGGCTTATCCATTGTCCGTTCATTAACGCCCCCCTGTTGTGGGTCCATGTCACTACACTTTCCCAACAAAAATAAGGTCTTGGGATAATTCAGGGGTCTCCAGTGACCTCGCCTCTCCCTGTCTCTTATCCCATGCATCCGTTGATTTGAAAGACGGTTTTGACCAGTTATTTAAATTTAAACACAATTACCCTGAGGGCTAAACTCCGCTCAGATTTATTAAACAGAATTTAAATATCACAGAATTCAAGTTTTACAGAATGAGTGAGATAGATCTGATCATACCCAGAAGTTCTGAGGGTCCCAGGAGCTGAGAGCTTCCAACCAGGCGTCTGGTGTTCCAGCAAGCTCTCAGCAAAGAGGAACCCCGAACAGTGGGCTGGGCTCTGTTTTTATACTCCTCTGTCTTCCTGTGCTAGGACAATGATTCATGCTAATCTGAGGCGTTGTCCTTCATCTGAGTGTTCTTCATCCCTCTGCTTCATGGCATTGGTTCTGCCCACACACGCCGTGGAATCTTCTAGCTTACTCTTTCTCCTAAAGTGACACCTGTACCTAAACTGATAGGAAATTGTTTGGGACATAAAACTGCTAACTGAGACTGTCAGCAAGTCTCATCATCGTGGTTATACCACAAGAATATTTGCACATCTCAAAATTGCACAACATTCTGACAAACAATTCTAATCATACCTGCATATTAAGTTTAGTCTCCTTATCTTGCAGACTGTGGTCAGTACTAGCATCCTGTTCCATATGCTGTTTGCATGGATGTTACTCATTGTATCTTTCAGGGCCTCACTGAGAAAGGGAAACATTACCTTTACAACACTTTGAAAATGATAAGTAAATCATCTTTATAACAGCATGCTAAGAAACTAATGCTAAAGCAAATATAATCATAAACATATGATGTATATCATGTATATGATATCTTGTTTTTTATATTGCTGGCTTGGAATAAACTAAACTAAACATAACATGCCTTTAATTTGGTACACAGTTCAAAAGCATGCAAACATATATTTCAAAAGTATTTGAACATATAGCTATCACATAATTAACCTTAGCTATTGATTACATGTTTAATAAGCATTGATGAATATTGATCACTGTGCGCATATGAGCAATATCCTTCAACAACAACAGGCTCTATTAATATATAAATGATCACTTTCAAACATTAGAACACACTCATAAATGTAACGATATTCTTGGCTCAATAAAAGATAAAACATAATATGATGATTCTGAATGGGGAAAAAGCACAAATGTTAATGCATATTTAAGCACATTTAGGATATATTCCTTCAAAGGCTTCCCAAGGATGTTTTTGTGGTATAAAACCAAATAGTTTCGGGGAGCCACAATCACATAATTTACCCGACACTAAAATGGTCCTAGCTAGAACCCTGTCCACAACAAAGTAAACTGTGAAGAGAACCACCTCAAAGACATTCAGTGACTTGGAAATGTCCAGGTCTCTGTCTTCTGACTTAAACATGATGTCATGATTCTGCCCGTTTGGGGCTCTTGTTATGGTTTTGTCTCTATGTCCTTCCTCTTTGGTCCTCTGTCTTTTATTTTTTGTTTGTTAGATTGAAGTCACTGGTTTTGTTTTCTGTTTATCATACTTTGGCCATGTGTTTAGTTCCATCCTAGTTTCTGTCCAGCCTTTGTTTTTCCGCTGTGTAATCATTTGTTGTATCACCTGTTTAACTTTTGTCATATGTTGAATTATGTGTTTATTTTACTTTTGCCAATTGTGAGTTCCATTTGAGTTTAGTCTGAGCCTTTATTTTTGTCATGATCCAGCCCTTTAGGGCCAGTTGTTATATGTCTGGACCCTTTTCTGTTCCCATGCTCTGAGCCTTCTGTGGTTTTATTCAGGTCTTGTTATGGTCATGCTTCAGTTATGATTGGTTTTGTTTAATTTATTCTCTGTGTCTTTTTTTGCCACATATTTAGTTTTGCTTTATTGATTGCTTTCACTCTCGGTCCCTTAAGTTACTTTAATTTTAGTTTCTGTTTATCACATTTATTATATTAGACTTTACTCACAGGCGCTTTGGGATTACCTTCCACTGCTATGCTGATGACACTCAGTTATACATGCCGATAACTGCTGGTCATCTCATCCACATAAAATCCTTAGAAGATTGCCTTGCATCAGTGAGAAGCTGGATGTCTAGAAACTTCTTACTTTTAAACTCTGTAAGACTGAAATGATGGTTCTTGGTCCAGTGAGACATCGGCAAGAATTTGAACAGTTAACGCTTAGCCTAGGCCCGTTTGTCATACATTACACGGACAAAGTGAGGAACCTTGGGGTAATTTTTGATCCTACGTTGTCCTTTGGCCTCCACATTAGAAATATTACGAGGACTACTTTCTTCCACTTGCAAAATATAGTGAAGATTTATCCCATCCTGTCTATGGCTGATGCTGAGACCCTGATCCATGCATTTATCTCTTCTAGATTGGACTACTGCAATGTCTTATTTTCTGGTTTACCGCAGTCTAGCATTAGGGGTCTCCAGTTGGTTCAAAATGCTGCTGCCAGACGTTTGGTACGAAGCAGAAAGTTTGACCACATTACACCCATTTTGGCATCCCTTCACTGGCTTCCTGTCCCAGTGAAATCAGATTTTAAGGTTCTGCTACTAGTCTATAAAATTGTTCATGGACTGGCACCTCCCTACCTAGCTGACCTAATTAAACCTTATGTACTGGCCCGGGCTTTGCGTTCTCAGGGTACAGGACTACTTTGTGTCCCTAGGGTGAATAAGAAGTCTGCAGGTCATAGAGCTTTCTCTTATCATGCTCCTGTTCTGTGGAATGATCTCCCTGCATCAATAAAACAGTCAGATTCTGTAGAGACTTTCAAGTCCAGACTTAAGATGCACTTTCAAGTCCAGACTTAAGATGTACTTATTTTCCCTTTTTATACTATACTGGCATAGTATAGTTCTACGCTTTTCACTCTTTTAATTAATTTTATTAGGAAATGGCGCATGCCACGGCCTCAACTTTACCTAAATTCTGGGTCTTTTAGTGAAGCTCAGGGCTAGTGGCTGGTGTTCACCTTAGTATTTCCTGTTTTTCTTGTTGTTTAATGCTGACAAATTATACTGTATTTCTTGTCTTTCTGATGCTTGATTCTGTTTTTTTTCTCTTTGTTTAAGGTGCAGCTCCATCCAGAGATGGGTGTGGTATTTGTGCTGGAGACCTCCTGTCCTGTGCACCAACAGCATTTCCTGTATATTAGTTTTGTGAATTGTTCTGTAATTTGTCTGTAGCATGGCCCAAGTAGAGGGTCACCCCTTTGAGTCTGGTCTGCTTGAGGTTTCTTCCTCAGAGGGAGTTTTTCCTTACCACTGTTGCTCTGGGGGGGTGGGCAATCATGTGCCATAAAGGGCCGAGACACTGCAGGTTTTCCGTGCAACCAGTCACCTCAGCAGGTGATTTCATTAATGATCAGGTGTCTCAGCAGGTGATTTCATTGACAACCAGGTCTTTATGTTCAGAGGAGAAGCTCATCAGCAACCCACCTGCTGAGGTGAATGGTTGCATGGAAAACCTGCAGTGTCTCTGCCCTCGATGCCCACCCCTGGTTAGACCTTACTTGTGTGAAGTGCCTTGAGGCAACTCTGTTGTGATTTGGAGCTATATAAATGAAAATAAATTGAAATCTATCTTATTGCATTTTCTGGTTATCAGTTATCGTGTTTTCTTTACGGCACTATTCTATAGTCACTGGTTGCATTTATTCTCTTGTTGATTTTGCTTTGCCACTTTGTTTCTTTGTTACTTTTCATACTTTTGCCATTATTCTGTTCTAGTTTTGTTCAACCAGTTTGTGTTTTTGATCATTAGTTTTTCACTTGTTTATTTTGTTCATCTCATTTGTGATTTCAGTTACGCTATAATGTCGGGTTTTGTTTTCAGTTCGCATGTTCATGCTCTGTCCTGGTCCTGGTTATAGTTGTATTTTATTCTGTCCAGTGTTTCTGTTATTGCCTCATCTTCTTTGATTGCCCCTACACCAGCACTTGTGTCTTCGTCTCTCACTATGACTCTTTCTGCTCTGTGTTTTCATCCACTTCCGCTCTTGCATCTGCTCACGTGTCTTTGTCTCTTTCGTCACTCCACTCTGTTTTCCTGCCTTCACTATCTTACACCATGCATAATCTTTGTTTACTAGTCATGCCCCTTCCCAAACTTTCACTGACACCTGTGTCTTGTTTCACTAATTACACCACCAGTTATTTAAGCCCTCACAGTCTCACAGCTCACTGCAAGATTGTTGAATGTATTTCACTTTCTATCTGTACTTCATCTTATTTAGCCTTTGTATCAGCCTGCCAGTGTTTGACCTTGTTTTGCCCTTGACCTCCTACTTGTCTTTGCCTCTGAATACCACCACGCTGTGTTTTTTTTTTACCTCAGCCTGTTTGTTCAACCAAACCTCAGCCTCACATCTGTCTGTACCTTTGCCTTCACTGCTGGGCCACCTGTGTACCAAATCCCTGCCTGTTTTTATGATTATACCTAATTCTAATTGCACCTGCAGTGAGAGTTTGCATTTGTGTCCTGTTCTGTTTGTGCCACGCCCTGATCATTTTTTGTTGTTCTCTTTTCAGTACTTACATTTGTTTCTGGTTCTTCTTTCTTTCTTTGTTCTTTCATGTTTGGTCTTTTATTTTATTTCTTATTTATTGGAACTTGGGTTTTGCTCTTCTCTGTTTTTGGTATTTTGTTTAGATCACTCTGGTTTTAGTTTCATCTTTGAGTTGGGTCCTGTTCACTTTGCTTTTGTCTTACTGCACACTCTTGTCTGGTGTTCAGGGTTTGGTATGGGTGTGTCTTGTCGCTTCTGTTTGCCACACCCCACTTCCTGATTATTCCCTCACACCCATGTCTCCTTTCTTAATCACCACCTGTCCTATTTAAGCCATTTGTGTTTGCTTTCTTACTGCTACTTTGTTGAATTTTCATTCACCTTCCAGCCTTTTCTCCACAGTCCTGTTTTTCATTGTTTTACTGCCTGTCTGTATTTTGACCCTGCCTGTTTTTACCTTTGTCTTTGCCACTGAACTCCACCACGCTGTCTATTTTGACCTCTGCTTGTTTTTTGGACCACACCTCAGCCTCTTGACTTTCTGCTACCTCCGACTCGCTGCTTGACCACCTGTTTACCAAATCTCGGCTTGTCTTCTAAATTAAACCTTTTTTCTTACTCCATCAGTGTGTGAGTTTGCATTTGTGTCCTACCCTGTTTGAGCCATGCCTCTGTTAAACCTGACATGGTTTGTTATACTAAAGTGTGTCCTCAAATGTTTACATTGACTCTGATATTTTTAGTTGCTTTATATTGTGATGTAAATGTTTGTGTTCAGAAATGAATCAGACATATTTTACATTTCAAATCACATCAAATTTAAAAAGATAAAATTTACAACATGTGTGCAAGTAGTTGTGTGATGTGTGTATTTGTGATGTTTAGGCATCACATAATGAAGAACAACCTGGAGGATGAAGATGATGTTTGATTCCAGCTCTGGAATCATTGATTTGACTTCTCAAAGAAGTCAAATCAATGCTGTCAGCAATGTGGACAAAGAAAATCAAAATGTTCTTACCAACAAGATGATTTGTAATTTTGGCTCATTTCTTATTTATAACTTTAAAGAAAAGCTCTTAACTTTTAATTACCAGTTCATGAAAATGCAGCTTCTGTGCACTTGAAAAACTCTTGTTGTTGGCTGAATATCTCAGTTCTAATTTCTAAGTTTGTTTGTCCCAGTAAACACATGCAGTGGCTTTTTTCGATGGAATTAGAATGAAGGTTTCTGTCATTTGTCCTTATTTTGTGATAAAATATAAATATGTAAATCCCACTTGTTGAATGGACATTGTGTCCAATCCCACCCAGTGTAGCTTGTAGCTCCTCCAGAGTGCTGGTGATGGCGGTGGAGGACATCGGATGATGTGTGTAGGGGCATGGGGACAGATTCTTCAGCAGTGATGGTTTGGAGGCTCTGTATGGAGCGCTGCCTCGGGGCTAATGGAGTTTCTCCGACCAGTACAGACGTCTGCTCCATCAACTGTGTAGCGCAGGGGTCACCACCCCTGTTCCTGGAGGGCACCTGCCCTGCACATTTTGTAACTGTCCCTGGTCCACTCCCAGGCAATTAACAACTTCACGTGCATGCCAAAATAATTAACAATTTTAAGACTTAATAATAATTATTTAGAATGATATTTAATTACCTCAAAGTTATCAGAGCACTGCCTATGTTGTAAGTCATAGGAACTTTAATTTAAACATTAATGAGTTTCACATCTAAAAGTTGTAATTTCTACGATACAGTTGACCAACACTGTTTCCACCTGAACACAATAAAACCACTGCAAGGATATTTTACATATATTTATTTCCATATATACAAGAAATGAACAGGTTATTGGCATTTTTAGTATATGAACAATGATTAAATTGTTTATATTGACACATTTTGTTACTCATCAGATGTTGAAAGTTAAAGCAGTGAAAGAAGTTTCAGGAATAAATCTCATTTGAATTTAGTGATGAATTTTGGGTCGCCAATTGTTATTATTAAGAAAATTATCAAACAAATATATGAAGCCACCTTGTACCACTTAACAAAACCCTGCTAAATCTGATGGGTCCCTTAGCTGGTCCTTTGATAAAGATCCGATTGATTCGGTCATTGATGAGCTTGCCTGGTTCTGGTGTTGAACTGCTGGTTTTCCCTGGTGACACCAGATGTGGTTTTGACTTGGTTTACCGGCAGGACAGACTGATGGTTCTGTGGGTCAGTCTTGGTTCTGGTTGACCCAAGGATGAAGGTTTAGGTGTTTGTTAAAAGTGGTACTCTGGTGTCCTCAAAAACATGTGGAACCAGATTATAAGATTTGTAAACTTAGAAAAAGTCTTGAAACTTGAGAAGAAGACTTTAAGACTTGAAACAATGTTGTAAAGTTAAAATAAGACTCTTCTGTAAATTTGCCCTTATTCTGAAAAACTCTGCTTGAAAGTTGTCTATAAAAGTGAAAAACTTTACAAGCCTTAAAAGGAACTATCAAAGCTGGTGTGCTGCCATCAAAAGTTACCCAAGTCATGAAACAAAAGAAGAAGCCATGTGGTAACTTTTAGCTAATGGGCCTGTTCGGCCACAAAGAAAAATAAGCACTTGCAAAAGAGACCGTAAAAGTAAAACCAGAAGAGAAAAAACGAGAGAGGACAAGAGTAAAACAAGAGAAGAGAAAGGACGGCTTTGTCCTTGGCCTTTTTTAAAGCGGACTCTACATCACTAAGCTCCGCCCATTTGGTCTGTGATTTCACTCATGCAGAGTGTCAGAGTTCACATAGCTAAAGACATTAAGTATATTATTGTCACACACTTTGTTCTTAGGTTTTCTTAAACAACCACAAATATGAGTTTTTCTGGATACATTTTACAAACCACTGATTAAAAACAAAACATTTCACCCTGGCAAATCATTAATAATTCAAGAATCACATTTAACATACACCAAGTTACAAAAGAAAGCATGTCGGGTTAAATATATGCAAATAGTGTTTTGCTTAATTAGGCACACAAGAAAAACATTATAGCTTTCATATGTGGACGAAATAACATTCTTTGCAACACAAAGTGATTGTGTTTTCCCATTGTAAAAACCTGTAAGGAAAAACTGTGATTTTGTCAAGGTTCTGAGTTCATTGCCTTGTTATCTTTGAGGAGACATTCTGGCTGGTCTGGAAAGCTTCTCACATTGACGTGGTAATTAAAATGTCCGTTAACTTATGGTTGCAGGGACACCTTTCGAAGAATAACTGAATTATCACTCTGCTATCACTCTCACTCTGAGTGTTATGGCTGCAGGAGTATTCAGGAGACATCGCCAGTTGGAACCATCAGGTCAAAAGTGTACCAACAGTCTTTTAGAAAAGAGAATTAATGTACTTATTGGATTAATTCTGAATGCAGCTATCTTCACTACAACTGTGAGCGCTTCATCTCTGCACCTGAAGAATTTGGAGAAAAGAGAGTTGAATGAAAGGACAGGACTTCAAAAAGCCTTAGTGCATGCAGTGTTATTGTTTTCAGATCAGTGTGTGTGTATGTGTGTGTGTGTGTGTATGTGTACAATATAACTCAGAGTTTTTATGGGATTTACATGAGAGTTGGTGTAATAATTGAGTGTCAGTGATGGACAAAATGATATGAATGTGAGACAAATCGGTTCAAAATAAAGGTTATAGGCCAAGGTCAAATATTTGGCCTAATCTGATGCAGACAAAAGTGTGTGTGTGTGTGTGTGTGTGCATATGTGTTGATGGTTTAGGTCACTGGGCAGATTTAAAAAACTGAAAGAAAATTCCCACAAATTGATACAAATTAAATAAAAATGAGTGAGTATGCAAAAAGGGGAAGCCAGTGAGGGAAATCACCATGAGACCTACATGACAACCTTGAATGAATTGTATGCTTCTGAGCGTGTGATTGTAAAGATTTGTGCATATTTGTGTTACCCATTGAACTCCTTATTGATTTCTTTGTTTTTTTTTATTTTCCTTTTGACTATTTTTAGGCTGTATTTTGAAATAAATCAAACAGTTGTTTTTAAATAGTTGATGAACATGTTGCTTTGAGAAGCAAATTATAATATCATTACTGACAAACATCATGTCTTCTAGTCCATGTCATGAGTTTGGGAGCTAAATCTGTTTCCATTTTTACCATCAGCAAGGTTCCAGATGCTGCTAGTCCTTCCTCTTGGTCCACCCATCTGCTGTCCGTTGCTTTGAGAAGCAGATGTTAAAATCATTACTGATATACATCATGTCTTCTAGTCCATGTCATGAGTTTGGGAGCTAAATCTGGTTCTGTTCTTACCTTCAGCAAGGTTGCACATGCTCCTCGTCCTTCCCCTTGGTCCACCCATCTGCTGTCTGTTGCTTTCAGAAACAGATTATGAAATCATTACTGATATACATCATGTCTTCTAGTCCATGTCATGAGTTTGGGAGCCAAATCTGTTTCCATTTTTACCATCAGCAAGGTTCCAGATGCTTCTAGTCCTTCCTCTTGGTCCACCCATCTGCTGTCCGTTGCTTTGAGAAGCAGATGTTAAAATCATTACTGATATACATCATGTCTTCTAGTCCATGTCATGAGTTTGGGAGCCAAATCTGGTTCCATTTTTACCATAAGCAAGGTTCCAGATGCTTCTAGTCCTTCCTCTTGGTCCACCCATCTGCTGTCCGTTGCTTTGAGAAGCAGATGTTAAAATCATTACTGATATACATCATGTCTTCTAATCCATGTCATGAGTTTAGGAGCCAAATCTGGTTCCGTTCTTACCGTTACCAAGGTTCCAGATGCTTCTAGTCCAGTGGTGTCCAAAGTATTCCAGAAAGGGCTAAGAGGGTGCAGGTTTTCGTTGCAGCAACTACAGCCAGCGGGTGATTTCACTGATGAACTCATTCAATCTGCTCAAAGTGATGTTAATCAGTGAAATCACCTGCTGGAGTCAGTGGCTGCAACGAAAACCTACACCGTCTTGGCCCTTTCTAGAATACTTTGGACACCATTGTTATAGTCCTTCCTCTCGATTCACCCATCTGCTGTCTGTTGTTTTGAGAAGCAGATTATAAGATCATTACTGATATACATCATCTCTTCTAGTTCATGTCATGAGTTTGGGTGCCAAATCTGGTTCTGTTCTTACCGTCAGCAAGGTTCCAAATGCTTCTAGTCCTTCCTCTTGGTCCACCCATCTGCTGTCCGTTGCTTTGAGAAGCAGATGTTAAAATCATGACTGATACACATCATGTTTTCTAGTTCATGTCATGGGTTTGGGTGCCAAATCTGGTTCTGTTCTTACTGTCCGCAAGGATCCAGATGCTTCTCGTCCTTCCTCTTGGTCCACCCATCTGCTGTCCGTTGCTTTCAGAAACGGATTATGAAATCATTACTGATATACATCATGTCTTCTAATCCATGTCATGAGTTTAGGAGCCAAATCTGGTTCCGTTCTTACCGTTACTAAGGTTCCAGATGCTTCTAGTCCAGTGGTGTCCAAAGTATTCCAGAAAGGGCTAAGAGGGTGCAGGTTTTCGTTGCAGCAACTACAGCCAGCGGGTGATTTCACTGATGAACTCATTCAATCTGCTCAAAGTGATGTTAATCAGTGAAATCACCTGCTGGAGTCAGTGGCTGCAACGAAAACCTACACCGTCTTGGCCCTTTCTAGAATACTTTGGACACCATTGTTATAGTCCTTCCTCTCGATTCACCCATCTGCTGTCTGTTGTTTTGAGAAGCAGATTATAAGATCATTACTGATATACATCATGTCTTCTAGTTCATGTCATGAGTTTGGGTGCCAAATCTGGTTCTGTTCTTACCGTCAGCAAGGTTCCAAATGCTTCTAGTCCTTCCTCTTGGTCCACCCATCTGCTGTCCGTTGCTTTGAGAAGCAGATGTTAAAATCATGACTGATACACATCATGTTTTCTAGTTCATGTCATGGGTTTGGGTGCCAAATCTGGTTCTGTTCTTACTGTCCGCAAGGATCCAGATGCTTCTAGTCCTTCCTCTTGGTCCACCCATCTGCTGTTCGTAGCTTTGAGAAAAAGATTATAAAATCATTACTGATGCATCATGTCTTCTAGTCCATGTGATGAGTTTAGGAGCCAAATATGGTTCTGTTCTTACCGTTAGCAAGGTTCCAGATGCTTCTAGTCCAGTGGTGTCCAAAGTATTCCAGAAAGGGTCAAGAGGGTGCCCGTTTTTGTTGCAGCCACTACAGCCACAGGTGATTTCACTGATGAACTCATTCAATCTGCTCAAGGCGATGTTAATCAGTGAAATTACCTGCTGGCTGCAGTGGCTGCAATGAAAACCTGCATCATCTTGGCCCTTTCTGGAATACATCTGACACCACTGTTCGAGTCCTTCCTCTCAATTCACCCATCTGCTGTCCATTGTTTTGAGAAGCAGATTATAAAATCATTACTGATATACATTATGTCTTCTAGTCCATGTCATGAGTTTGGGTGCCAAATCTGGTTCTGTTCTTACCGTCAGCAAGGTTCCAGATGCTTCTAGTCCTTCCTCCTGGTCCACCCACCTGCTATCTGTTACTTTGAGAAGCAGATTATAAAATCATTACTGATATACATCATGTCTTCTAGTCCATGTCATGAGTTTGTGAGCAAAATCTGATTCTATTCTTACTGTCAGCAAGGTTCCAGATGGTTCTAGTCCTTCCACTTGGTCCACCCATCTGCTGTCCATTGCTTTGAGAAGCAGATGTTAAAATCATGACTGATACACATCCTGTTTTCTAGTCCATGTCATGGGTTTGGGTGCCAAATCTGGTTCCGTTCTTACCGTCAGCAAGGTTCCAGATGCTTCTAGTCCTTCCTCCTGGTCCACCCATCTGCTATCTGTTACTTTGAGAAGCAGATTATAAAATCATTACTGATATACATCATGTCTTCTAGTCCATGTCATGAGTTTGTGAGCAAAATCTGATTCCATTCTTACTGTCAGCAAGGTTCCAGATGGTTCTAGTCCTTCCTCTTGGTCTGCCCATCTGCTGTCCATTGCTTTGAGAAGCAGATGTTAAAATCATGACTGATACACATCCTGTTTTCTAGTCCATGTCATGGGTTTGGGTGCCAAATCTGGTTCTGTTCTTACCGTCTGCAAGGTTCCAGATGCTTCTAGTCCTTCCTTTTGGTCCACCCATCTGCTATCTGTTACTTTGAGAAGCAGATTATAAAATCATTTCTGACATACGTACATCATGTCTTTTAGTCCATGCCATGAGTTTGGGAGCCAAATCTGATTCCATTCTTACCAGTGGTTCAAGGTTCCAGATGATTCTAGGTTCCAGATGATTCTAGTCCTTTCTCTTGCTCCACCCATCTGCTGTCCGGGTCTCATACTCCTGGAGGCGCCGTGCAGCCCAAGTGTCAAAACCTGATGGTGAAGGTCTCCAGGAACTGCTGGCTGTGAGTCTGCCCTGAGACAGGCTTTGATGCGTGTCAATCCACCTTTGTAATGGCCTGATAAATTTTGTGACTGTGTAAAATTTGTTGTGTCCCCGTTCAAATTGATGTTTTTGAGACAGTTTGTCAATTGAAAACCATTGAATGTCCTGAATTTCATTCACAGTTTTTGGCTGAAAAATGGTGTCCTTGGACACACCAACAATTATATATAGCCCGGTCACCCGATTTGCTATTTTTACTTCAATATAATTGTGTTGGCAGATTTTGTTCTTAATGTCGAAACCAGTCTCCTCCTCCACTTCACGGATACCACAGTCTATTTGCTTTTCACCCTTGTCCAGTTTTCCAGAGGGAAAGGACCAGCGCCCATGGAAAGTCTGAACCAGCAACACGTCTCTCATGGTCTTGTCCAAAATAATGGCACCGTAGATGGGGATAGTCTTCCTGTACTCGTACCACTTCCGAAGGACACTGTGTACGTTCTCCCCATTGGGCAGCAGATAGGGAAAGTGGTTGAAGAAGAGGTGAACAAACTGTTCCAGTGACAGTTTTGGCAGTCTTGGACATTGGGGCATATAAACATCCAAATAATGCCAGTGGGCCTTCTCCATGTTGAAGCACAGCTGGTTCAGGTCGTCCTTGTCCTCGCTGTCTTGGATGAACTTGCTGTGGAGTTCTTCCAGGTGGGCGGTGAGCTTCACATTTTCTTGTCCTGTGTTGGTGGAAAAAAGGTAGTAAGTGAATGTCTGTGTTTTAACTGCTCAGAGGTTGTGCAGTCTATCCCAATCCTGGTCCTTAGGACCCAGAGCACTACACATTTTCCATTTGCCCCTGAATGCATCAGATCAGATCAGTCAGTTTTCATCTGCTTTCACCAACTGCCAGGGTAGCAACAGTCTCTCTGCATATGAGTAACATTTAAAGTGCATAATTGTTGTCAGAATCCCCCCCCCCCAGTCATCACTGGCAGATTTCAGGATGCATGTGCACCCACTTATTTCTCACACTCACTCATTTTCAGCCGCTTACTCCAACTGAGGGTCGTGGGGGGCTGGAGCCTATCCCAGCAGTCATAGAGCATGAGGCGGGGTACACCCTGGACAGGACGCCAGTCTGTCGCAGGGACACATATATACCCACACACCTACGGACAACTTAAAGTATCCAATCCACCTAACCCACGTGTAATTGGATGTGGGAGGAAGCCGGAGAGAACCCATGTGAACACGGGGAGAACACGCAAACGTCACACAGAAAGGCCACAGGTGGGAATCAAACCCATGATCTTACTGTGAGGCAACAGTGCTAACCACTCGGCCATGGTGCTGCCCCACTTTTTTCTACAAATTTTAAATCCAGACATCTCGGTGACCAGAGAGGATTGGACTGGGGCCTCTTTATTGAGAGAGTGGCAATCAACTTAGAACATGGTGCCATTTTGGCGCCAATTGTGCTGAATTTCTGAATTTAACTTTTTTTTTTTTTATCAGTTAACCACATACAGCAACACATCCAGGTACAGGAACTATCAAAACAAATATAAAAAATAGTTAAGCTATCAAATTTAAATAAATGTACCATTTCTGATTGATTATTTAATTAATTTAAAGCCTGATTTACACTTCTGCAGCTCTGTAACTCCGTGTCATGAAATGATGTGCGTGAAAGTTTTAAAGTTCTCCATCGCTGGATTATACTTTACGAGCTGGGGTACCCGGCACTGCCCGGGTTAACCTCTTTTAGACATAAGCCAAATGCCAATCATTTTAATCAAAACAATTGCCCAACATTTGTTTTTTTAATGATGATGTCTTATAAATATAATAGTTAATGGGCTAAAGTTTGTCCAGCATAACTATAAGAGGTGGACTCCTCAAAATAAGTGGAAATACTTGGTTAAAAGACAAAAACATTTGAAGTCCTTCATGCAGACTTTGTTTTGCAATCAAATTTATAAAAAAAAAAAAAATTGCACACAAAAGGTAGGTAACAGTAAATGTAAATATCAATGAATCCAAACTGAGGTCATGGTGTATTTCACTGTTTTTACATTGCAATTTTACAAACATAAAATGAATGTATTCAGACAGGAAGGCAAACTGGGTTGTACAGGATGTACAGTCAGGTGCTTTAACAGTTGAGAACATAAAGTAGCTGAAGGAAGGGATTAAATAAACAGAGATGGCCAACACATATACAGGGCTGGAAATTTGAATTTGCCTGATCATACCCACAGCCTCAGCCTAAGCATGTTGTTGTTTTGATGAGTGTGCTGTGGCTGTGCTGTGCTGAGTGTGCTGTAGAAAGGGATTAAATAAATAGAGATGGACAACACATATACAGGGCTGGAAATTTGAATCTGCCTGGTCATAATCACAGCCTCAGCCTAAGCATGTTGTTGTTTTGATGAGTGTGCTGTGCTGTGCTGAGTGTGCTGTAGAAAGGGATTAAATAAACAGAGATGGACAACACATATACAGGGCTGGCAATTTGAATCTGCCTGGTCATTAGAGGTGGGCGGATCAATCCTAATATCGATAATATCAATACCAATGCTGGTATTGATATTGAGCAATCCTCGTGTAAAAAGATCGATACTCAAGCTTTTTTCTCTCCTGCATGCACTGACTGCAGATTCATCAAAGTCTACTTTCTGTCTGTAAGAGCAGCACTGCGCTGTGTCACACAACGATTCCTAGATGGCCCGCTCCACTGCCGACCCGCGCTGACCGACCCGCTCCACTTTATAGGACGACCTGCTCCACTGTCTCAAGACGACCCGCTCCACTGTCTCAAGATGATCCGCTCTACTTCTCAGTTGAAAGAATCACTTATTTAATGATATAAATGTAGAAGGAATAACACTTACTAACCGACATGACTGAGTGAACATGACATTGTGCGCTTCAGATGACGTTTTTATATAATTTGTTAACAACGTTTAAAAAGGTGAATTTTGCTAGGGGATTGACAATAAGTTATCTGATGAATAAGAATGGAAAAACAAGTGAATGGTATTTGGTAAATAAGAATTCATTTTGAAGTTATTAATTCCAAGCGGACTCTGTCTCAGCAGAGAGCCGCACAGTGTTTGGAGCTGTGCAAACGGAACGGAGGACAATTCTTTTTTGTTGAATGGAACAAGACACAAGTCCCAGTTAGTGACTTTAATCCACACAAAAATGACTCATGATATTTTAATGGCTTTAAGAGAGGTTAAGAAGCGGACTTACTGCTTCTGAAGAGCAGCGAATCAAAGAGCCATGAGCCATTGAATCGAAGTATTGCTTCATTCATGCTTCAAACTGGAGTCGCGCTGTAGAAACGGTTGATTACACTGTCCAAAATAAGCGTAACGGTCCAAAATGATATTGTAACAGGCCGTAACGCAAGTTTGCACTAGCTAGAACCCTGAATAATGAGTGTCAATTGATGTGACAGGATTTGTGAAGTCATTGTTTTGTGGGCATATATATATTAATTTAAATTGTACATTACTTAATTTAATAAAAAACAAATATTGAGTGTCAAGTGATGTGTGGAAACTTCTCAGGGACCATCACAATATATTATCATACGACTATGTATAAGATCTGCATATATGGAAAACCACTATGCCGGTGTTATCACGGGGGTCACGGTAAGTTGTAAAAGAAGTTGGCTTAAATATGACAATGACAAAAACTTTATTTCTCCTTTAGTATAATGTGTCTCTAGTATTTGAAACTCGCTCCCCTTCCCAGGATGACTTGCTCCAATATCTAGGACGACCTGCTCCACTTTACGACTGAAGCGGGTTGTCCAGAAAACCGGAGCAAGTCGGCCAGTGCGGGTCGGCAGTGGAGCGGGTCGACCAGACACCCACACAACACGGAGTAGCACATCCTCCCCCCTCTGGTCTTTTGTTGTTGCGCCATCACGTGGCTCAGCGGCACCAGCCAACAGCCATGCAGGTAGGCTCAAACTGGCCCGCCCACTCAGCACTCTCCTCGAGTCAGCCCTCTACCTCAGGCAATTTTGTTTTAAGTTGTGTTGAGTGATATTTTTTAAACAAAAATGTTGATTGTGATAAAGTATTTTGTTGTCACAGACAATGTTTGGCGAAATTCTATCCTAGGTCTTTTGGATCCTTTGGATCTATGAAACTTAAATATGAAAAAGTATTGGTATTGGTATCGATATCAGCGATACTGGGCCCGTATTTACTTGGTATCGGATCAATACCAAAATTCCCGGTATCGCCCACATCTACTGGTCATACCCTCAGCCGCTATTTTGGGGGTAATTTTCAGTTCAACTTTTAAAAAAATGGTACCAGTTTGTTCCTCATGTCATGGGGATTCAGAATATATATAGTTTTTAGGGCTACATATAATAGTTTGGGAGTTTATCGCACATTGTACATCACTGTACGGTCTTACATAAATGGCTATTTTGGGGGTAATTTTCAGTTCAACTTTTTAAAAAAATGGTACCAGTTTGTTCATGTCGTTCTGGGAGAGAGTGAAGTTTGCCCTTCTTGATTATTGTTCTTTACAACACTGTTTGTCCTCTTTGTTCCAGACTAATATATATAATATGTCAAATTAGTTTTGCGTTTATTAAATTCCATGCAGATTAAACGTAGCAGACATGGATTACTTGTTATAATTGTTTTAGCAAGTTTTCAGGGTATCATGCATGCGGTCTCTTATTAACGTGACGAAAAGCATAAAAAATTACATTTTTGTAGTATAATATTAATTTACAAGTGTCGTGGATTCCCTATGTTGTTTTGACTGCAGCGACTCTCTGGCACACAAGGGTTTATGGGATACGTGAAAACCTCATTATCATGATTCAGAACATATAGTTTTTAGGGCTATATATTATAGTTTGGGAGTTTATCACAGACAGACAGACGTAGCCCTTTATGTATATAGATTCTAGACTAATTTGTCCCTCAACAAGCTTTTCTTTCTCCAATCATCACCTCCAAATTAAAAGGTAAGCTGTACAAGTTTCTCTTTTTCTGACTCCGTGCTGTAAATTTGCAGACTTTTCTGCCAAATGTATGTGATCCCGAAATGTAATCAACATGCGCACTGCAAAAACTATTAAAATATGATGGGAGACGAAGGAGTGAAAACAGAAAAGTGTCAAATCACAGCCTTTTGTGTCTGACTTAATAGGTGCACGTCAGGCTGCAGGTTCAGGTCTGAGCACAGTATGAAAAAAATAAAGAGTCTTTTAATCATGGTAATGACTCCCGTCCCACATGCGAGGGGTTTTAATGGAAATACATTGCAATTGGACAGGACCTTTTATCAGATGTGAGCGAAAAATCTGTTATAAAAAATGTGTTAATGGTGTCTATTACTTGGTAAACAATACAAAAACTTTGTGACTTTTTTTGTCTGGCGACTGCAAATATCCGGTTTATACAATGACGGTTTAGATGAGTTTTACTGTACATGGGACTGAACAATAAATGTACCCCTCAAAGCTTTGACAATGAAGTCATTTCCATTCCACACGACTGACTTTATTTTCACAAATTTGTCTTCTGTTCCCATCAGAAGGGAATCTGAACATCTTGAAGCCCTTGTTGTGTCTATTTGTGCATCCAAATGCACAACAACCTGGCATTTTCAGCAAATAAATAAATAAAAAAGCTGGATTTACATTGAGACTTTTCAGGTTTCAAATCCCACAAAACCTCGGAGAGGTCGCTGCGCTGCGAGATCTCAGTAAGGGCCCTGTCCCACTGGCATTTAGGAGGATTTGCAGATGGAATGTGCACAAAAGTGGCCCACATCCGCCACACAACCACAGTAACCGTGTAACATTCCTGTATGAGTCGGCCGCCATCCGAACACGTCCGTGATCATCCGCAGAGGCACGCATGTCCGCAGCCAGGATTTTTGAGCGGCTCAAAAATCCTGCTGCAGATGAGATCCGCATCACTGCCTGAACACATACTGAAGACATACGCAGGACATACACAACCAACGCTCCACATATCCCCTGTCATCCGCTGATATCCGCAACCGACAGGTTGGTGCGGCTTGGCGGCGGACCGGGACAGCGTGCAAAACAGATATGACGCGTGCCCAGCACGGCCACATCACGGTCGCAAATGGTATGTCGTGCATGCAGACAGTGGGCACGGATGAAGCGAGTGCATCACGGCCGCTGTGCCCCTCATGGGGGCGCCTCCGCGGTCCCCTTCGCTTCTGTTCCCTGTTATATCCGCTTTTCTTCCTCATGTATTCGCTGATCCACCCCGGGACATTTGTCATTTCTGCCCACCTTTGTTGTGGACGCTCAGCTTTTGTCTCCTCATTTCATACACAAATCCTCCTAAACGCCAGTGGGACAGGGCCCTAACATTGAGAACTGTATTGATACGCTCTGATCACACTAAACTTTAACCGCTTCACACAGACAACACCATTAACATCGCAACATAAAACTATTTTTATGTTGTGCCTAAAACGCTTGTGAATATACGAGGTCTGTCAATAAAGCAACGGTCCTTTTTATTTTTTTCAAAAACTATATGGATTTCATTCATATGTTTTTACGTCAGACATGCTTGAACCCTCGTGCGCATGCTTGAGTTTTTCCACGCCTGTCGGTGACGTCATTCGCCTGTGAGCACTCCTTGTGGGAGGAGTCGTCCAGCCCCTCGTCGGAATTCCTTTGTCTGAGAAGTTGCTGAGAGACTGGTGCGTTGTTTGATCAAAATTTTTTCTAAACCTGTGAGACACATCGAAGTGGATACGGTTCGAAAAATTAAGCTGGTTTTCAGTGAAAATTTTAACGGCTGATGAGAGATTTTGAGGTGATTCTGTCGCTTTAAAGACTTACCACGGTGCGAGACGTCGCTCAGCGCTCTCAGCCGCCGTCGTCAGCCTGTTCAAGCTGAAAACCTCCACATTTCAGGCTCTATTGATCCAGGACGTCGTGAGAGAACAGAGAAGTTTCAGAAGAAGTCGGTTTCAGCATTTTATCCGGATATTCCACTGTTAAAGGAGATTTTTTTAATGAAAGACGTGCGGACGGGTCCGCGCGTCGGGACGCAGCCGACGCGGTGCGGCGGCACAGGAAAAACACCTCCGTGTTGATAACCATTTGTAAAATCCAGGTGGCTTTTGATGGCTTTCAGTGGAGTGAGTATATGAGAAATTGTTTAACAGCAGGACATGTTCCAACTCGTCCTTAAGGCTTTCAACAGAGGTGTTTTTCCTGTGGCAGAGCGTCGCGTCGGCTCACAGCCGACGCGCGGACCCGTCCGCACGTCTTTCATTAAAAAAATCTCCTTTAACAGTGGAATATCCGGATAAAATGCTGAAAGGGACTTCTTCTGAAACTTCTCTGTTCTCTCACAACGTCCTGGATCAATAGAGCCTGAAATGTGGAGGTTTTCAGCTTGAACAGGCTGACGACGGCGGCTGAGAGCGCTGAGCGACGTCTCGCACCGTGAAAAGTCCTTAAAGCGACAGAATCACCTCAAAATCTCTCATCAGCCATTAAAATTTTCACTGAAAACCAGCTTAATTTTTCGAACCGTGTCCACTTCGATGTCTCTCACAGGTTTAGAAAAAATTTTGATCAAACAACGCGCCAGTCTCTCAGCAACTTCTCAGACAAAGGAATTCCGACAAGGGGCTGGATGACTCCTCCCACAAGGAGTGCTCACAGGCGAATGATGTCACCGACAGGCGTGGAAAAACTCACGCATGCGCACGAGGGTTCAAGCATGTCTGACGTAAAAACATATGAATGAAATCCATATAGTTTTTGAAAAAAATAAAAAGGACCGTTACTTTATTGACAGCCCTCGTATTCTCTGGGATTTTAGACATTGTTATTGCATTTGTTTTATGTAAACATGCGAGAATCACGGACTGTCTCTCCGTTATTTTCAATGGGAGCTGCTGTGAGCTCCGTTCACTTCCTGATCTTGTCGTTCTGGGGGAAAGTGAAGTTTGCTCTTTAATGTCTTGATTATTGTTCTTTACAACACTGTTTGTCCTCTTTGTTGCAGACTAATACAAGTCTATTAGAAAAGTATCCGACCTTATTATTTTTTTCAAAAACCATATGGATTTGAATCACGTGTGATTGCGTCAGCCAAGCTTGAACCTTTGTGCGCATGCGTGAGTTTTTTCACGCCTGTCGGTTGCGTCATTCGCCTGTGAGCAAGCTTTGAATGAGGAGTGGTCCACCCCTCTCGTCATTTTTTCATTGTTTAGGAATGGCTCAGAGACTGCCGCTTCGCTTGATCAGAAACTGTGAGGGACATCAAAGTGGACACCATTCGAGAAATTCAGATGGTTTTTGGTGAAAATTTTATGGGCTTCAAAGAGATTACGGAGTGTTACTGTCGCTTTAAGGATGGCCCAGAGCAACTGGTGGTGCGCCATGCTCCGAAGCCACCATCGACAGGCTGAACGACCATTTCATTTCTAAACGGATGGCTGTATGGATCCGTGACCATCGTGTGCAATTTCTCTGGTTATCACAAGAGCTGGACATCAACCATTTTCTGTCAGATTTCACTTTTAACAAGAGATTTTGTCATGGAAAGTCGAGCGGAGGCTTCACGCATCACGATGGATTCACTACTGGAACGAGACAAAACCACCTCCGTTTTGGTCTCACAGGACGGCTTTGAGATGGCGTTCAGACAGCTGTCGGTGGATTTTCCTTCGAGTGATTATCCGAGAAATTGTGGATGTGCCTGGACATGCGAGAACATGTCCTGTGAGGCTTCATCACGGCGTTGCTTTGCGCCATGCGGCACCGCCGCGACGAGCGGAATTCCTCTGCACGTCTGTCTCAATGTGCCGAAAAAGTCTTTTCACAATTCCTGTGCTAGCCAGATGACGTCCCGGATAAAACACAGCGTCCAGTTTGGAAATGAATGGCACATTCCACTGTTACAGGAATTTTTGTCATGGAAAGAGGAGAGGAGGCTTCGCGCATCGCGGCGGTGCCGCATGGCGCACAGCAACGCCGTGATGAAGCCTCACAGGACATGTTCTGGCATGTCCAGGCACATCCACAATTTCTCGGATAATCACTCGATGGAAAAACCACCGACAGCTGTCTGAACGCCATCTCAAAGCCGTCCTGTGAGACCAAAACGGAGGTGGTTTTGTCTCGCTCCAGTAGCGAATCCATCGTGATGCGCGAAGCCTCCGCTCGGCTTTCCATGACAAAATTTCTTGTTAAAAGTGAAATCTGCCGGAAAATGGTTGATGTCCAGCTCTTGTGATAACCAGAGAAATTGCACACAATGGTCATGGATCCATACAGCCATCCGTTTAGAAATTAAATGGTCGCTCCACCTGTCAATGGCGGCTTCGGAGCACGGCGCACCGCCAGTCGCTCTGGGCCGTCCTTAAAGCGACAGTAACACTCCGTAATCTCTTTGAAGCCCATAAAATTTTCACCAAAAACCATCTGAATTTCTCGAATGGTGTCCACTTTGATGTCCCTCACAGTTTCTGAAAAAATTTTGATCAAGCAAAGCGGCAGTCTCTGAGCCATTCCTAAACAATGAAAAAACGATGAGGGGGTGGACCACTCCTCACTCAAAGCCTGCTCACAGGTGAATGACGCAACCGACAGGCGTGAAAAAACTCACGCATGAGCACGAAGGTTCAAGCTTGGCTGACGCAATCACACGTGATTCAAATCCATATGGTTTTTGAAAAAAATAATAAGGTCGGATACTTTTCTAATAGACCTCGTATATATAATATATAATATAATATATATAATATGTCTGAAATTTGGTTTGCGTTTATTAAATTTCACGCAGATTAAACGTAGCAGGCACGGATTTTTTGTTACAATTGTTTTAGCAAGTTTTCAAGGTATCATGCATCAGTCTCTTATTAATGTGATGAAAAGCATAAAAAATGACATTTTTGTAGTATAATATTCATTTACAATTGTCATTGTGTGGATTCTCTATGTTGTTTTGACTGCAGCGACTCTCTGGCACGCAAGGGATTATGGGATACGTGAAAACCCAGAATGCAGATAGATTAACAGTGAACGTTATTTTGGCCCCAAGATGCCACCACGAGTCATGTGATTGTTTTTTCCCGACTTGTCATGTTGCTTGCTACTCTCTGAATAAAGCGACTCTTCTTTGGACCAGCTCTGTTTGTTCATGTTCCCAAACAAGCCAAAGTTTGAACATTGGTCTCCATGTAAACATCTCAGCCTGTTTTAATTCATACCTCTGAACCGGAACCCATTGTGGACTAGATGCTGCCGCTTAAATGTCAATCAACAACTTTCTTCTTCTGCAAATAAACATTTGTGTTGTAGACCAAACGGCTCCCCCCCCAAAAATCGGTCCGCCTGCCTTCACTGCACATGTATCATTTGGGACCACAGCAGCTCGTCTGAGACGGACTCTCTTAACCCAAAGCAATCAAATGGATAAATGGGATTATTAACCATCAGATGACAAGGTAAAACCTCTTAAATCATTCTAAAGTCAGTTTTAAGCAGAAATGAGGCCATTTTAAGCAGAAACGGGGTGAAACTCGATGACTCTTTGAAATGACCGACGCGCAGTGAACACATCAGCGAGCAGCTTGTGTAGCCGCAGCACATTGTTCGCTTCATCCATCTTTTATGATGAAATAATGCTGAATTTATGTGGAAATGATTGTTGTACAAAAGCTTCAGATATCTGTCACTAAGATAGATGATGACTGGAGTGCAGTTTTAAGCAGCAACAAGGTGATAATCCGTGAACCGCAGCAAATCACACATGCGCAGTTAAGGCGGGGTGGACTGATTTTTAGGGCGGACTGTTCGATTGGCGACACTGATTTGAGCATCCTTTGATACATTTGTAAAACAGCTTAAATGCGGTTATCTGTTTTGTAACCCTTACCATGTGTCATTTGCATTAGCAAGGAGTGCTAACACACAGACAGCCTCAACAAAATAATTTGTTGAGGCTGTCTGTGAAACAGCACAATAATTTGCTGTTTTATGTTATGCTAACACTCATATAAGTTTGTTAACAATACTTTGCTGATTTATTACTGACCGTGCAGCATTAGCAAGCATAAAATCAAAACAGATAGCTTTGTTAACAATGCTTTGCTGTTCTATAAATGACCTGTGGCATTAGCATTAGCAAGGCAGTGCTAATTGTTTTATATCTCTGTCCATTTAGTGTTAGCAAGGTAATGCTAACAGCCAGATAGCTTTATCAACACTTTGCTGGTTTATGTCATGCAAACACTCAGATAACTTTGTTAAAAAATGCTTTGCTGTTTCAGAACTGATCATATGGAATTAGCAAGAAATTGCTAAAAATAGCTTTGTCATGAATTTTCTGAGCAGATCAAATCAGTCAGTTGGAAATTAACAGCTTGACCAACTGTCAGGGTGGCAACAAGAATCTCTATGCATATGAGCATCATTTAAAGTGCATATTTGTTGTCAAAATCTCCCCAGTCGACTCGTAACTGACAGATCTCAGGATGCATGTGCACCCACTTTTTTCTACAAATTTTAAATCTTGACAACTTGGTGACCATAGAGGTTTGGACCAGCTCTGTGTGTTCAAAAATGTTCACAAACAAATTAAAAGTTGGAACATTGGCCTCCATGTAATCATCTCAGCCTGTTTTATTTCGTACCTGACTCTGAACTGGAATTCATTGTGGAATAGATGCTGCTGCTTAAATGTCAATCAACAAATTTCTTCTGCTACAAATCAGTTTTGGTCTTTTCCTGCCAACTGATTGCTGGAAACTGAAACACCAGCACAAACTGTTGGCCTTTATAGAATTCTGGCAGTTGATCTTCAGCACAGGAGCTATGGTTCATGTTATCACAGATAATTAGTATAGTAATAATGAATGTTTTTGAGTTCAATGGCATGAATATTTCATGAGGTGAAAGCTGGCTTTCACTGAATTAAATATTTGTTCAATATTTGTTTTATATAATGGCTAAAATAGATCCTTGTCATTTGATATTATATTAATTCATAAACAACAGAAAAGGGACTTACATTTTGGTGCGTCACTGCACTGACTTTGCGCACGTCCAGAAAAAAAAAGAGTTGGTGTATGAGCCTAACTCCAACGAAAAATCATGTCTGAGATCAACAATCAAACACAAACTTTAAATACGAGTACAAAAATAATTCTGGTCTGTTAGAAAAGAAACCGACCTTTTTATTTTTTTCAAAAACTATATGGATTTGAATCACGTGCGATTACATCAGACAAGCTTGAACCCTCGTAAACTTTAAATACGAGTACAAAATTAATTCTGATGATGTCATCCGCGATGCCATGCACCATCTTCGTGTACTTCCAAAAAAAAAAACAAAAAACCCAAAAGAAAAAAAAACAGGCTGTGTACTTCCTCAGTGCAGCGAAAAAAATTACATCAGAAATTAGGCCAGCTTTTCATTCCTAACAGCTCTTCATGCGTCCAGATGGCTTACAGCACAGTGGATTTGTTGCACAAGTGCACATTGTGTGTGCGCACAGTGCAATGCTACCAAACGTATGGAACCAAATTTGCACCCTAATGGAACCAAATTGCACTCTAAAGGCAATGCATCACAAGTGGGATGAATAATCCATGTCACGTGACATACAAAGCACCAATCAAATGACAAGGATCCACTCAGCTGTTATAAAACAGCTCATAACTGGAAGCACTCAGAGTGCAAACCTCCGCCAAGGCCATGGGGTCACTGACGCCATAACATCTACACGCGGTGGAATCATTGAACCTAACAAAGTCTAACAATGATGTTTGCTCAGTAATAAAAAAGTTTATCTGCTGTGACTAGATAGCATGTATCCTTAGCGCTTGGCATCACAGTTTATTGCAACTTGCACCTTTCCCAGAAGCTACTGTCATCTGAGCACTGATATTGATATTGCATGTGCTTATAGACAAAAACAAATAAGAGACAAAATTCAATTTATTATTCAACTAAACTGCAAATATATGAATTTTTTAACATTTATGAAACACTTCTCTAAACAAGGCCATAGGGTCACTGACCCTAAAGAAATTCCCTCCTTGGCACAGCGATCTATTCAACAATTCAGTGTTACAACCAAAACTATGATACATACACTTTTCTTTCCTTTATAGTTGACATCCTTGACCATGAAAACATACCACTAGAACTTGGAATCACTTTTATGTCTTTATTAGTTCAAACGTTATTGTATAAAAACGATTTTTCGGTAATGGCGGTTTTCTTCTGGATCTAGCTCCATAACAATTGAAGCTACATCAAATCTGATGACACCTTACTGAATCAGTACAGATTCAGCTACAATTTGGTGTTAGTTGTGCATCTTTAGCTTCATTTGTCACCTCACACTGACACATTTTCTATTTTCCCTATATTTTTGCATATTCTGGATCACCAGATCCGGAATCTGGATCCGATCATCACCAAACTTTGTTGTTTGATAGAACATTTGACTATGTTACACCCTAATTTTTTTTCAAGCCTTTCTGCCTTGTTTTTGTGGAGTTAGAAACTAGAATGTCAAAATTCCCCTTATCCCGCAATGGTGAAGAATCCTTTAAAAAATCTGTTGATCCGGATCATGATCCGGATCACCACTAAAATTTAATCACTTGTTCCTCTTGTCATTTCCAACCACTCCACAAAATTTCATCAAAATCCGTTCAAAACATTTTGAGTTATCCTGCTGACAAACAGACAAAGAGACAGACAGAGAGACAAACAAACAAACGACCGAAAACATAACCTCCTTGGCGGAGGTAACAACCAAGGAACCAATGAGATTAGTTTTCATCTGCTAATATATGAAGCTCTGGTTCCATCCACTCCATGTTGTTGGAACCTGTAGCATACGAGGTCTGTTAGAAAAGTATCCGACCTTATTATTTTTTTCAAAAACTATATGGATTTGAATCATGTGTGATTGCGTCAGACAAGCTTGAACCCTCGTGCGCATGCGTGAGTTTTTTCACGCCTGTCGGTTGCGTCATTCGCCTGTGGGCAGGGTTTGAGTGAGCACTGGTCCACCCCTCCCGTCGGAATCCCTTTGTATGACTACTTGCTGAGAGACTGGCGCTTTGCTTGATCAAAATTTTTTCAGAAACTGTAAAGCACATCCAAGTGGACACCATTCGAGAAATTCAGACGGTTTTCGGTGAAAATTTTAACGGCTGATGAGAGATTAAGGAGTGTTACTGTCGCTTTAAGGACAGCCCACGGCTCTGGACGGTGCGCCACGCCCCGAGCCGCCGTCGTCAGCCTGTTTCCAGCTGAAAACTTCCAAATTTAAGCCTCTGTTGACCCAGGACGTCATGAGAGAACAGACAAGTTTCAGAAGAGGTCAGGATCAGCAGTTTATCCGGACATTCCACTGTTAAAGGAGATTTTGTAATGAAAGACGTGCGGACGGATTCGCGTGTCGGCACCCAGCCGCTCATGGCGCGGTGCCACAGCAAAACACCTCCATTGGAAGTCTCACAGGACAAGTTTGAACATGCCCAGCTGTTAAACAATTTCTCAGATACTCACTCGACTGAAAGCCATCGAAAACCGCCTGAATCTTACGAATGGTTATCAACACTGTTGATAACACAACTGTTTGTCTGTTTGTCAGCAGGATAACTCAAAATGTTTTGAACGGATTTTGATGAAATTTTGTGGAGTGGTTGTAAATGACAAGCGGAACAAGTGATTAAATTTTAGTGGTGATCTGGATCACGATCCGGATCCATGGATTTTTTAAAGGATTCTTCACCATTGCGGGATAGGGGGAATTTTGACATTCTACACTCAACAAAAATATAAACGCAACACTTTTGGTTTTGCTCCCATTTTGTATGAGATGAACTCAAAGATCTAAAACGTTTCCACATACACAATATCACCATTTCCCTCAAATATTGTTCACAAACCAGTCTAAATCTGGTGTAGTTTCTAACTCCACAAAAACAAGGCAGAAAGGCTTGAAAAAATTAGGATGTAACATAGTCAAATGTTCTATCAAACAACAAAGTTTGGTGATGATCGGATCCAGATTCCGGATCTGGTGATCCAGAATATGCAAAAATATAGGGAAAATAGAAAATGTGTCAGTGTGAGGTGACAAATGAAGCTAGAGATGCACAACTAACACCAAATTGTAGCTGAATCTGTACTGATTCAGTAAGGTGTCATCAGATTTGATGTACCTTCAAATGTTATGGAGCTAGATCCAGAAGAAAACCGCCATTACCGAAAAATCGTTTTTATACAATAACTTTTGAACTAACAAAGACATAAAAGTGATTCCAAATTCTAGTGGTATGTTTTCATGGTTAAGGATGTCAAATATAAAGGAAAGAAAAGTGTATGTATCATAGTTTTGGTTGTAACACTGAATTGTTGAATAGATTGCTGTGCCAAGGAGGGAATCTCTTTAGGGTCAGTGACCCTATGGCCTTGTTTAGAGAAGTGTTTCATAAATGTTAAAAAATTCATATATTTGCAGTTTAGTTGAATAATAAATTGAATTTTGTCTGTCATTTGTTTTTGTCTATAAGCACATGCAATATCAATATCAGTGCTCAGATGACAGTAGCTTCTGGGAAAGGTGCAAGTTGCAATAAACTGTGATGCCAAGCGCTAAGGATACATGCTATCCAGTCACAGCAGATGAAACTTTTTTACTACTGAGCAAACATCATTGTTAGACTTTTTTAGGTTCAATGATTCCACAGCGTGTAGATGTTTATGGCGTCAGTGACCCCATGGCCTTGGCGGAGGTTTGCACTCTCTGAGTGCTTCTAGTTATGAGCTGTTTTATAACGGCTGAGTGGATCCTTGTCATTTGATTGGTGCTTTGTATGTCACGTGACATGGATTATTCATCCCACTTGTGATGCATTGCCTTTAGAGTGCAATTTGGTTCCATTAGGGTGCAAATTTGGTTCCATACGTTTGGTACCATTGCACTCTGCGCACACACAATGTGCACTCGCGCAACAAATCCACTGTGCTGTAAGCCATCTGGACGCATGAAGAGCTGTTAGGAATGAAAAGCTGGCCTAATTTCTGATGTAATTTTTTTCGCTGCACAGAGGAAGTACACAGCCTGTTTTTTTTTTTCTTTTGTTTTTTTTTGTTTTTTTTTGGAAGTACACGAAGATGGTGCATGGCATCGCGGATGACATCATCAGAATGAATTTTGTACTCGTATTTAAAGTTTACGAGGGTTCAAGCTTGTCTGATGTAATCGCACGTGATTCAAATCCATATAGTTTTTGAAAAAAATAAAAAGGTCGGTTTCTTTTCTAACAGACCTTGTATATTATAAACGTTTGACTTTATTTGCATGTCTGCCTTTGGGAAATGGGCTGAGTCGCATCCTGAACCAGCCCATTGAGCATCAACCATAATTAAAGTGTTGATTTTAGTATTGCCAACTTGGCGACTTTCTCGCTAAATCTGGCCACTTTCCAAACCCTCTTGATGACTTATTTTCTCAAAAGTGATTAGCGACAAATCTAGGTACTTTTCCTGGTGTCACTGGAGAATTTTCTGGTGTTTGGCGACTTGTTCTCACAGAGCGGCAGCGGGTCTTCCCATCTCAGCTGCAAAACACTGAGCGGAGGGATATCTACAGTCCTCCACGTTCAAAGTGCAAATGAAATACGCACTTGCGATGCCTCCGCAGCCTCACTCAGACTCGCTCAGCATGCTTATCTCATTCGCCGCTCTCTGCCTCTGTGACTAATTAGACTCCAGACTTTGAAAAGCCCTGGCCTTGAAAATTTATTTTACTTTGGTCAATTTTAATGGCAAAATAAATAAACAAACCAAAAATCAAGTTTATTTGTAGTTCTAAATAATTTTTTCTTTTTTCCTTTCCTGCAGCATCTGTTATGACATCATACTATGCAAATTAGATGATGACATCATATAACAATTTCTAGACTTTTAGGACAGCCAATACTTTTCTTACTGAGGAGCTGACAACACTGGTTGATTTTTGGTTAAAAACTGGATGTTTTCTGGTCTGAACATCCTTTGATACAGTTTTAAATGCAGTTATCTGTTTTGTAACCCTTACCATGTGTCATTAGCGTTAGCAAGGAGTGCTAATGCACAGACAGCCTTAACAATTTCCTGTTTTTATAATTCTGACCATGTGGCATTAGCAAGGCAATGTTAACACCCAGGTAACTTGTGAAAAATTATTTGGTGTTTTATAACTGACCAAACTTCATTGCCATTAGCAAGGTAATGCTCCCACTCAGATAGCTTTGCAAATAATTTGCTGTTTCATGTAATGCTAACTCTCAGATAAGTTTGTTAATAATACTTTGCTGATTTATTACTGACCATGCGGCATTAGCAAGCAAAAGCTAAAAATAGATAGCTTTCTTAACAATGCTTTGCTGTTTTATAACTCATCTGTGGTATTAGCAATAGCAAGGGAGTGCTAACACAGACAGCCATAACAGTAAGCTGTTGTTTTATATCTCTGACCGTGTGGCATTAGCATTTTGTAATTTAGCAATCTACCTTCTGCCCCCAAAAAGAAAACCCTCCTTTTCTTTGTCAATCATGACAAAATAACACAATTCACAATAAATATGTGAAACTTTAGCCGTAAAACATAACTTTGCTGAAGTGTTGTGTGGGCCGCTGAAGAGGAGGTACTGCTGGCCCACCATCACCAGAGGGCGCCCTGCCTGGAGTGCGGGCTCCAGGCACCAGAGGGCGCCGCCGCCTCACGGGAGCAGCCTCGGTGACAGCTGTCACCCATCACCTGAGACAGCTGACGGCAATCATCAGTGGGGTATATCAGCAGGACGGCATCTCCACCTCATTGCCGAGATATCGTTCCTACCAGAGAGGTAACATATCAAAGCCTACTGAGTACACAGTTTTGACTGAGCTAGTTATTGGTTTACTGTTCCAACGAGAGGTGGAGGTACCTTTCCTGCCGTTCGGAGTTCTGGGTGCAAACGCGCCCCCATCTAACTGTTCTTTTTCCCTCGCCAGCAGTACCAGGTCCGACACGCGGAGGCAGTGGCCACCTGGGAGTTCGGGACTTGGCGGCTCCAGTATTCCCGGGGTCCTGTGGCGGAGGAAGCCGTGTGGTTCCGGTTTTACCTTGGAGAGGCGTCTCCTATCTTCGAGCCTGCCCACACGACACCTTTGTGTATTGACTTTTGTCCATTTCTGTAATTGGTTGTATTCGTTGTGCACATTCACAACATGAAGACCAAGTAACTTACAAATCAAGTTTATCTGCTGGTTTGCTCACTCTACCAAAACGGGTAACTTTTAACCCTGGTTTAAGGGCCTCAGGTGTAACCACTGGGAGTTCCTTGTTGGTTATGTTGGAGTTGTCTGTCTCTGAGTTTGCAACAGGATCCACATTTTCTGGTGTGGCCCTGGAGGGTATTGTTGTGAAAGTGTCGTGACACGGACCCACAACAGGGGGCGTTAATGAACGGACAATGGATAAGCCAAAAAGTAACAATTTAATGGTGTGAATCGCACAACGAAGTACAGACAATAACAATATGGTGGAATGTCAATTATACACAAGGTGACGTGTGGGCAGGCTCGACGATAGAAGACGTCTGGCGAGAGCTGAAGAACACCGGAGCCGCCAAGCCCTGCGCCCCAGGTGGCCACTGTCTTCAGCAGTCAGACCCGGTACTGCTGGCAGAGAACAGAGACAGTACTGATGAGTGTGAGTTCGCACACTCAGTAATCCCACAGTCTGTATACAGTTAGGAGGGAAAACCTCCACCTCCAATCACACACTCGTGCAGCTCCCGATATAACCACTTATCTGGGTGGGGTGGGAGGCGAAGCCGTCGCAGTCCACACCAAACGCCAACTCAACAGACAGGGTATCCGTCCCAGGAAAACGGCTGCAAAAGAGATCAGACTGATGCTCGGGTTAAGGTTCAGCAGAGAAGTAATTACCTGAATGGTAGCTGATTTCTCGGCGGGGAGGTGGAGTTGCAGTCCGGCCTTTATGATGGTGGTGATGGGTAGTGGATGAGTGACAGCTGGTACGGATGATGGGTGACAGCTGTCACTCCTGGTCGCTCCGAGGCCCTCTCGTGCTTGAAGCCCGCACTTCAAGCAGGGCGCCATCTTGTGGTGGTGGGCCAGCAGTACCTCCTCTTCAGCGGCCCACACAACAGGTATGGCCAGAAGGTGGTGCCTGTTCCTTCTGTAACGCTCACCTTGTGTCGTCTCCACTATGTATGACCTGGGTGTGGAGCTGGCACTCTGAACCACAGCTGGCATTGTCCATTGTTTTCGTCCATCAAGTTTGGTGAGCACAGGGTCCTCTGGGCTCAGTGGTGACAGCCACTGCACTCCATTTCTGCGATTGTAAAATTGTGCCTGCTTCTGTTTAGCTGAAGCATTAGCTTGATGTATCTTCTCGAAATCAGGCCAGCGTGGGTTCAGACTATCCTGTAGAATGGGCAAGGTGGTTCTGAGCTTCCTGCCCATTAACAGTTCTGCAGCACTGGCTCCAGTGGAGAGTTGGGGGTGGCTCTGTATGCCATGAAAGCCAACAGGGGGCCATTCTGTTTCAGAATGGTCTTTGCAATCTGGACAGCCCGCTCTGCATGTCCGTTGCTATGAGGGAAATGTGGAGATGACGTGATGTGGGTGAAGTCGTAGTCCTTACTAAAGTCACTCATCTCTGCAGAGGCTAGCTGTGGTCCGTTGTCACTACTAGCACCTCTGAAATACCATAGTGGGGAAAAGTAGTCCTAAGCCGAGATACAACCTGGCTGCTTGTCATTGTAGGTAAATGTAAGATTTCCACAAACCTAGAAAAGTAGTCAGATACAATAGGAAGTTCTGCTTTTTGAACTCACATAGGTTTATTGCTACTCTCTGCCATGGCCTTAACAGGAGTACAGTGTGAAATAAGGGCTCTTTCCACTGTGTGTTTTTTTTCTCTGTGCAGTACTGGCAGTGCTGCACTTTCTCGGCTATATCCTGTCTCATTTTTGGCCACCATACTGACTGTAAAGCTCTTTCCCTACACTTAGACCCTGGTGCCCATCATGGATTCTGTCTCGGACTAGCTCTCTCATGTTTACAGGAATCACGATGCGGCTCGCTCTCGCAATCAGGCCATCTAGCTCAGATAACTCTCCTCACATTATAGAAGTCTCTTATAGGCTCTGGGACATTAGCAATGAAATCTGGCCACCCTTTTCTGATAAAACTGCAAACCATTTGCAGCTGTGGATCATTGGCAGTGCTGTCTTTAATCTCACTAATCCTCTGTGGTGTGGCTGGTACCTGATTTATGACTACATCTAAATGTGCAGCTACATCTGCATGGGACGTCTCATCTCCATAACGCTGCTCTAGGCCCCTCGATAACGTGTCAGCTACAGCTAGAGTTTTGCCTGGTGCGTATTCTGCAATACCACTATCAATCAATCAATCAATCAATTTTTTTTTATATAGCGCCAACTCACAACAAACAGTTGCCCCAAGGCGCTTTATATTGTAAGGCAAGGCCATACAATAATTATGTAAAACCCCAACGGTCAAAACGACCCCCTGTGAGCAAGCACTTGGCTACAGTGGGAAGGAAAAACTCCCTTTTAACAGGAAGAAACCTCCAGCAGAACCAGGCTCAGGGAGGGGCAGTCTTCTGCTGGGACTGGTTGGGGCTGAGGGAGAGAACCAGGAAAAAGACATGCTGTGGAGGGGAGCAGAGATTGATCACTAATGATTAAATGCAGAGTGGTGCATACAGAGCAAAAAGAGAAAGAAACAGTGCATCATGGGAACCCCCCAGCAGTCTACGTCTATAGCAGCATAACTAAGGGATGGTTCAGGGTCACCTGATCCAGCCCTAACTATAAGCTTTAGCAAAAAGGAAAGTTTTAAGCCTAATCTTAAAAGTAGAGAGGGTGTCTGTCTCCCTGATCTGAATTGGGAGCTGGTTCCACAGGAGAGGAGCCTGAAAGCTGAAGGCTCTGCCTCCCATTCTACTCTTACAAACCCTAGGAACTACAAGTAAGCCTGCAGTCTGAGAGCGAAGCGCTCTATTGGGGTGATATGGTACTACGAGGTCCCTAAGATAAGATGGGACCTGATTATTCAAAACCTTATAAGTAAGAAGAAGAATTTTAAATTCTATTCTAGAATTAACAGGAAGCCAATGAAGAGAGGCCAATATGGGTGAGATATGCTCTCTCCTTCTAGTCCCCGTCAGTACTCTAGCTGCAGCATTTTGAATTAACTGAAGGCTTTTTAGGGAACTTTTAGGACAACCTGATAATAATGAATTACAATAGTCCAGCCTAGAGGAAATAAATGCATGAATTAGTTTTTCAGCATCACTCTGAGACAAGACCTTTCTGATTTTAGAGATATTGCGTAAATGCAAAAAAGCAGTCCTACATATTTGTTTAATATGCGCTTTGAATGACATATCCTGATCACGATGACCACTAAAGGGCATTAGTCTTATTAACAGTCTCTGTCACCTTATGGGAACGTTGTCTAGGTCCTTGCTGTTAATCAGGGGTACAAGAGGCTTGTGGTCGTTCATCAGTCTGAAGCTGTCCAGTCAAAACAGGTACTTTTCAAATCTTTCACACACCCAGACGCTGGCCAGGCACTCTTTTTCAATTTGAGTGTACCTGGTCTCCATTTTGTTGAGCCGTGTGGACGCATAGGCCACTGGTTTCCATTGGTCCCCATGCTGTTGGAATAGAACAGCTCCCAGTCCGTAACTGCTTGCATCTGCTGAAACTAAAGTAGGTTTATTAGCATCATAAAAAGCGAGGACAGGGGCTGTGGCCGATAAAGCTTTCAGTTTTTGAAAAGCGGAGTGTTAGGTGGGCTCCCACACCCACTCATCCTTCTTCAGCATGGCATAGAGCAGCTGGCCCATGGTAGATAATTCTGGGATGTATTTAGCCAGATAGTTCACCATTCCCAGGAACCTTTTGAGTTCCGTGACATTGTGTGGCTGAGGAAAGTTTTCAATTCCTGCTACTTTGTCTGGATCTGGACAGATGCCGTCCTTGTTGATGAGGTGTCCAAGGAAACGAATCTGGTCTTCCCGGAACTTGCACTTCTGTTTGTTCAGTTTGAGTCCTGCTGCCTCAATAACACCAAGTACTTTTGCCAAGCGCTGGTCGTGGACCTCTTTATTCTTCCCGTGGACGAGGAAATCATTCATGTACACTTCAGTCCCCTCGAGTCCTGCCAGAGTCACTGCCAGCGTAACTATATATACATCCATTACATCAATACTTTGCTGTTTTATGTCATGCTAACACTCAGATAACTTTGTTAAAAATACGAGGTCTGTTAGAAAAGTATCGGACCTTTTTAGTTTTTTCAAAAACCTGATGGATTTGAATCACGTGTGCTTGCATGAGCAAACCTTGAACCTTCGTGCGCATACGTGAACTTTTTCACGCCTGTCTATTGCATCATTTTCTGGTAAGCAGCCTTTGTGTGAGGTGTGTGTCGTGCGCTTGGCGGATTTTCATTCCAACTAAAAAGACGGAACAACTGGAGCAGCGCCACATCAAATTTTGCCAGAAACTGGGTGACAGCCAGGTGGAAACCATTCGGATGATTCAGACGGCTTTCGGTGACTTTTCAGTCGTGTGACTATCCGAGAAATTTTGGAAGAGGTGGGCATGTCACAGCATGTCCTGTGAGACTTCAACACAAAGGCGCTTTTGCTCCGCCGTCGGCAGCTTCGTGCCGAAGCCATCGGCATGATTTTCACCGCCAATCTTTTCATGGCCAAATCTTCTCTCACAGTGGAATGTGCCGAAAAAGTGCTGATGTCCACCTCTTCTGCAATTTCTCGGATAGTCACACAACGGTCCCGCATCACCACAACGTTCACTTTGGAAATGATCTGGTCATTTCAGCATGTTGATGGCCAACCGGAGCATGGCTCGCTCTCCACCGTTGTGCAGACGTCTTTAAACCGGTTGTACCGCTCCTTAATCTGTGTGATGCTCATAGCATCATCACCGAAAGCCGTCTGAATCATCCGAATGGTTTCCACCTGGCTGTCGCCCAGTTTCTGGCAAAATTTGATGCGGCGCTGCTCCAGTCGTTCCGTCTTTTTCCATGGAATGAAAAAACACCGAGCGCACGACACACACCTCACACAAAGGCTGCTTACCAGAAAATTATGCAATCGACAGGCGTGAAAAGTTCACGCATGCGCACAAAGGTTCAAGGTTTGCTCACGTGATTCAAATCCATCAGGTTTTTGCAAAAAATAAAAGGTCCGATACTTTTCTAACAGACCTCGTACTTTGCTGTTTCAGAACTGACCATATGGAATTAGCAAGATCATGCTAAAAATAGATGCCTTAGTTAACAAAAATTTGAGCAGATCTGGGGCAGTATTGTTTTATTAAACTTTTATCCACCTGTGCCATCTGTAGTGCCTGT
This sequence comes from Thalassophryne amazonica, assembly GCF_902500255.1. Lineage (NCBI taxonomy): Eukaryota > Metazoa > Chordata > Actinopteri > Batrachoidiformes > Batrachoididae > Thalassophryne > Thalassophryne amazonica. The sequence goes on from NC_047112.1 coordinate 89,220,768, forward strand.
GGTACTGTACATGTATGTCTGGGAACCAATGATGACCAACATATGATGACAGTTCTTTAATTGTGAATCGATGGACATAGTTGGGCTATCCTAAATAAAGGTTATTATTAATACTTTTTCCATCTATTTTGCAATCCTGCTTGTCCCAGTTCAGGATCAGGGGGGACTATCCCAGTGGCTCCTGAGCGAGAGGCAGTGTTCACTCTGAACAGGCCACCAGTCTTTCGCGGGGCCAACACGCACACACACACACACACCTGCGCTTGATTTAGAGTCACCTTCTCACCAAAGCAGTGTATCGTTGGAAGGAGCTGGAGCACCCAAAGGGAACCCACACAAACACGGGAAGAATATGGAAACTCCCACAGAAAGGACCAGGTCGGACCCAAACCTGCAAGCTTCTCGCTGTGAGGCAGCAGTGCTAACCACTAAGCCAAAGTGATGCTTGTTATTGTACAGTATAAAGAGTGACTATTGATGTGGGCAGTCTTAGACACGTTTGTAACATGTAATGTGCCCCCAACGCCACAGACAATCCAATCTAGTTTACAAAGTGTGAGCAAAGCGTATGCAAAGTGTACACATCCATAAAATGGTGATCTGATGTATTGACAGCATTGTGACTCTCTCAGAAATCAAAGCTGACATTGGAATATTACACTTTACTTTGCATTTGTGTTGGTTTCTGAAGTTTTCTGAACTGCGGTTCATATTTCTGTCTGAACCTGACCAAAACCCGATGCTGTTAATGTTTATATATATATATATATGTCATCATCTGTGTATTTTTCATTGTGACAGGGTTATTCCTTTCATCTCTTCTTTATGAGTTTCATATATTTTATAAAAGTGACAGACAAAGACACAATGGCAGGTGCAGTGATGTGGAGTGGGAACACAATCACATGGACGTGAGGAAAACAGAACACAGATCAAACAGAAACCAAGGACAGAGTAAAATACAACTATGAACCGTACCAGAACAGAGCATGAACATGAGAGCAGAAAAATAAGTACAGAAGAAAAAACTACACGAGAACTAATCAGAGAATAATACACTCAACAAAAATATAAACGCAACACTTTTGGTTTTGCTCCCATTTTGTATGAGATGAACTGAAAGATCTAAAACTTTTTCCACATACACAATATCACCATTTCCCTCAAATATTGTTCACAAACCAGTCTAAATCTCCTTCGCATAGAGTTGATCAGGTTGTCAATTGTGGCCTGTGGAATGTTAGTCCACTCCTCTTCAATGTCTGTGCGAAGTTGCTGCTTATTGGCAGGAACTGGTACACGCTGTCGTATACGCCGGTCCAGAGCATCCCAAACATGCTCAATGGGTGACATGTCCGGTGAGTATGCCAAGCTTCCAAGAATTGTGTACAGATCCTTGCAACATGGGGCCGTGCATTATCCTGCTGCAACATGAGGTGATGTTCTTGGATGTATGGCACAACAATGGGCCTCAGGATCTCATCACGGTATCTCTGTGCATTCAAAATGCCATCAATAAAATGCACCTGTGTTATTCGTCCATAACAGACGCCTGCCCATACCATAACCCCACCGCCACCATGGGCCACTCGATCCACAACATTGACATCAGAAAACCGCTCACCCACACGATGCCACACACGCTGTCTACCATCTACCCTGGACAGTGTGAACCGGGATTCATCCGTGAAGAGAACACCTCTCCAACGTCCCAAATGCCAGCGAATGTGAGCATTTGCCCACTCAAGTCGGTTACGACGACGAACTGGAGTCGAGACCCCGATGAAGATGACGAGCATGCAGATGAGCTTTCTGGTTTCTGACAGTTTGTGCAGAAATTCTTTGGTTATGTAAACCGATTGTTTCAGCAGCTGTCCGAGTGGCTGGTCTCAGACGATCTTGGAGGTGAACATGCTGGATGTGGAGGTCCTGGGCTGGTGTGGTTACACGTGGTCTGCGGTTGTGAGGCTGGTTGGATGTACTGCCAAATTCTCTGAAACGACTTTGGAGATGGCTTATGGTAGAGAAATGAACATTCAATACACGAGCAACAGCTCTGGTTGACATTCCTGCTGTCAGCATGCCAATTGCACGCTCCCTCAAATCTTGCGACATCTGTGGCATTGTGCTGTGTGATAAAACTGCACCTTTCAGAGTGGCCTTTTATTGTGGGCAGTCTAAGGCACACCTGTGCACTAATCATGGTGTCTAATCAGCATCTTGATATGGCACACCTGTGAGGTGGGATGGATTATCTCAGCAAAGGAGAAGTGCTCACTAGCACAGATTTAGACTGGTTTGTGAACAATATTTGAGGGAAATGGTGATATTGTGTATGTGGAAAAAGTTTTAGATCTTTGAGTTCATCTCATACAAAATGGGAGCAAAACCAAAAGTGTTGCGTTTATATTTTTGTTGAGCGTAAGAAAGTAGATGCAAAGACAAAACTAAACTGTAACTGACTAAGAAAACAAAGTGGCTAAAAAAAAAACTATAAGAAAAACAGAGACTACATGATAACAGAAAACAAAACCTGACATTACAGCATAACTGATAACATAAATGAGAAAAGCAAAAATAAACAAGTGATAAACTAATGATCAACACTGAACACACAAACTGACAAAACAAAACTAGAACAGAACAATGGCCAAAGTATAAAAGTAATAAAGAAACAAAGCAAAATAGAACAGGGAATAAACCCATAATGCAAATAACTAGTAAATCAAAGCTGGAGCAGAAGGTGAGTAAGAGAAAGGAGGCAAAAATGGACTCCAAATCCCGGATCCGGCTGAAAGCTGACAGAATCGGACCGAATGGGGGGGAAAAAGCCAAACTTCGAGGTGCAGTTGGGAGGGACAGACATTGGGACAGCCGTGTAAGAATACTGTACGACCACTTAGAATGTGGGCGGATCCCACCTTGACTGATTTGCGCACATTCCGTGTGTATGCTTACAAATGCCATGTTGGGGCTATACTACTGGCCAATATATAAAAAAATACTTAAATATTCTGCTTATACCTATCCACGCAGAATACAGGGCTTTCTAATCTGATATGGATTTTGCAGTTCACCGGGGTTTGAGAGGACAAATTGTGATGGAGTTTAGTGCAGGAGATGCTGTGTTTTTGTTTCTTTTTTTTTGTGTTTGTGCCATGTAGGTCAGTGAAGCATTTTAACATTTCTACCATACATTTTCAACAATGTGGCTTTGTTAAAACTTTTCACTTTGCTGTGTGCAGTTTTACCGGATGCAGCAACTCGAACCAGTGCATGTGTCCGAACATCTTATTCTGCAATTGCTAGATGTGCTGACCTGAATATTATAAGTAGCAGGCCAGATATGTGTTTTATGTAAAGGTATATGTTGTATGGCTGGGGGGGCCTGGCTGCCTTTTTGTTTCTGTCTTTTGGTTTTCCTTCCAGGTGGCTTGCATTTGGGACTGAGTGGCTGTGTAGCTGAGGTTATCAGGACCTCACCCTGATCACCTGCGGCTCGTCAGGACTCACAGCTGTTGTGCATCTATATGGATTGGAACATGCTGGCATTTAAGACTGGAGTATACAGTGTGTATTTGCCAGAGACTCGACCTTGTGACCAGACGGGTGAGATCGTCGTCTCGGGAGCCATCTCATCATCAGTGGATGCAGAGAACGTCCAGGGTTTGATGCACGGTCTGTGAAAGAGGAGGGGGTGAGGTCTCACGCTCGTCAGCACACTTCCTGAGGTACGTTAGATTTTGTGACTAACATTTATACAGTCAGTAAATGTGGTGTCCCTCACACCTTATTATATTGAGCTGTACGTTAGTCATGTATCGGCTTCCACTGCAGTGGAGTTTTGTGAACTGGATGTTCCATGCCTGCAGGTTGGGAAGCTGATTAGTAATTAAGCCAGGAAGTGTTTGCTGTTTATGTACACCTTTGAGTGGTCTCTCTGTGTGTAGAGTGTGGACTCACATAATGGTTCCTTCTTTCACAGACTCGGTTTGTTGCGGCCACCTGGGGGGTGTCGGCGGGGTCCTTGGGTCCGAACAGCTTCTGGCTCCGGACCGTTAGCGCTGCTGGGAGCGCACCGTATCACCACCACGCCAGACCGCACATTCTTTTGTTGTTTTGTATCACTGTTATGTATTAAATTCAGTTAGCCTTTGTACCGTGCTCTGCTTATTTCATACTGGGTCCTTCAAACGCTGGTCGGTTCTCCGAGCTGCGTCCGACACATAACAGTATAAATGTGTTGTCCACGGGGGGGCCTTTGCACCTAGCTCTTTCCTCACTTCCGGTGCATGTGGTCTTCAGAACACGGTGGCTGCAGTAGCGACATCCATGCTGGACCTTTGGTCAGGACTGTGACAGATTTCAGCTCGCAGCCCTTTGGAATGTGGAGCGAGATTTGTGTTTTTTGTTTAAGTAGCTGGTGGACATTTAAAATTCATTTTTCTATATTTTACTCCAATTTTATTTGTTTTATGTGGGTCAAGTGCACGTGAGCACATGGTAAATTAGCCAGCATTTTTTATATGTATTCTAATTCATTTGTATTATATTTTTGTGTTACGGTGTTGCATGCCACTGTTTGGTGCTACTAACGGTAAAAAACAGCTACACCCGTTTGGTAAATCTGTCCATTCATTCCTGGGAACGCTTACAAAAGGCACAAAAGTCTGCACAGACATCGTTTGATTGATTTATTTTTTTTAAGTGTGTGTGTGTGTGTGTGTGTGTGTGTGTGTGTGTGTGTGTGTGTGTATGTCAACCCCCTTCCGCCTTTTTTCCCCTCAATGGTTTATGGATGTAGCGTGCAAGTAAACTCAGAAAACTGCATTTTATAAATTCAGATCCATAGTGATGTTTTGCACATCTACCTTGGTAAAGCACTAATTTTGCTGTTCCTGTTTTGCACATATTTTTATTACCATTATGAATAACTTTTTTTAGATAATGTGAGCAGAATCTCAGACTTCAGACATGTTGCCATTGTTAATGTTTGAGAATTCAGTGTTAACTGTCCCAGCTGAACCATTCCATTGTGTATGCTGATTGCAGTAACTTTTTTGTGTATTTGTTGCGGCTAATTTTCTTGGCACTGGATCAAATCATGCGAGTGGAGCTCTTCTGACAGCTTATCCGGAGCTCGCTGAGATAAAGACACTGTTCAGACAGGGAAGAGTTCCCTCCTATATTGTAGACCCCATAGACTTTCTGTTTGAGTCTGAAATTATTGCTGCCTGTTCTGAAGAACCACGTTCCATTACACTGTCTGACGCAGTGGTTAGTCTATCTGAGACATCGAGTTCTGCTCCGGCTCTGGAGCTTCCTACGCCTGCACCACGAAAACTTCGCGCACCCGCACTGGATCAAGAGGAACCGCTCAACTATGACAGAACGTCATCAGTGCGTCTCCTCCGGGAAGCTCCGATCACATCACAGGCTTCCCAACACCCGTCGCCTCTGCGTATTTCTGGCCTGGTTATGGCCAAATCTAGTCAGCGGCCTGTGCCTGCACCCAGAGGTCGCATGTGCTGCAGCCACAGTGCCCAGCTCCTTCGCTCATCTCGTCCACGAAAGCTGGAGCTTTTTTGTTGCCCAACCCTCTTTAGCAACCATGCCTTCAAGACCAGCTGATCTCTCGCCTCCAAGATAGCTAATAGAGCAACTGGGAAAAGTCACATCACCATGGAGCTCAGAAAAGCCCATATTTCATGACCAAGCTGAGCCACCCATGTCCCCTGAGTATCCAGCTTCGGTCACAGCTAGACTCGACACAGCGTGCGCCGCGCCGTCAGTGGCTGGACTCGACATGGCACGCACCACGCTGTCAGGTGCGGGATCAGCTGATTCTGCAGTGCATACACCGTGGAAATCATCTTCAGTGTCTCCTCTTCTCGCCTCGTCATCAAAGTCACCTCCTAAGAGGACTCAAGAATTCGAGACCAGCGGGACAGTGAGTTTTCTTACATTGCTTATTCTGATCATGCTGTTTTTTTTTCTCCTTCTCCTGATGTGGCAGCAGCACCCATTGGTTGGCCCGTGTTTTGTAATATTCCCATTGGGCCGGCGGTGCTGGGGGGGTTTTGCTGTTGGATCGCGTCCCGTACTGTTACTACTCCCTGTCCTCCCCTGGAGTCCGCAGTAGTCCTCACCGATGCTGGTGATTGGTCCTCTACCTCTCCCACGGGCTTTAGTATGCCTCAGGGTCGGGTTCTTGGTGTGCCTTTGCTTTGTAGTGGGCCTCATGGCTATCCGCCCGATTCAACCTTGGAGTCTGTTGGCCACCCTAGTAGGACCAGGAGGGTGTTCCCTCAGGCCTGTGTTCCCTCAGGCATCTAGGCTCGCTGTTGGACCTCAGGGCTGACCTTTTAACGGGTGTTGTCCAGGTATACCTCTGCCTGATTAGCCTTTGTCTCACCCTCTGATCTCTCTGACGCCGGTTTCCTGTGAACTTTGCTCGTTGTTTGACCACTCCCCAGCCTGTCATTTTTTTGTACTTCTGCCATGTTGACTGCCTAACTGTGTACCGTATCCCTACCTGTGATTTTTGAATATGTGAGAGTCTGTGGAATTTGGATCAGGATGTGTGTGCTGCCCACATCCTGTACACGAGGCGCTGTTTTAATTTGGCGTTAACATGAATGTAGAGCATCTCCATGACATTTTTTCCCCCGGCAGCCCATACAGATGTATATTTTTTTAGATTTTATTGAAAACAATACTTATAATTAATTGTGCAGAAAGTTGAGCCTTAAGCAGAGATTGGTATTAACAACCCAGTCTTATGGCAGTTCGACTGGGTTAAAAACGTACATTAATCTATGGGTTTGTGGTGCTGGGTAGAAGACTCTAATCCTCTTGTCTTGATTAGTCATTTAGTTACTATTTAATTAAAACACTCTATGCTGTACTCAGGAAAGAAGACACAAAGAGTGCTCCGTTAGCTAATTGCATACAGGACAAGCCTCGTCCACCAATTGTGTTGAGGGAGAGCCAGTGAACAAGCACGTCTCTGTAAGAATTAGCCAATGGTTAGAGAGTCAGTGCAAGAAGCATCTGAGCAAGTATCCGCCTTATTCCTGAGGGTGCTGCTGTAGAACTGATTATGGGTGCAACTTCCTGTTAAACACCGGAAGTAGCAGTGAGCCATTGTATTCTAGTGGATTTCATTTCCCGGACCGGTTTATTGTTTTCTTTTCTAAACGATGATCAGCTCCTGTTGCATTTAACAATGTCCTTGCACAGCTGTGGAACATGTTGCGCTGTTCGCGGTTGCACTAACAACCAGACGTAGTTAAATCTGTGGCTGGACTGAGAGAGTTTTCACCGCCGACCAAGAGATGAGGAACCCAGAAGGATGTGGCTGGGGAAAAAAAAAAACTCAACTTGAAAAGACCACTTAAAGCTTATGTGTGTGCTCTTTTCACTTTCTTGACAAAAAGCCCACAGAGGAACGTCTTAGTTTGTGGTTGGGATATAAAAGACCACCAGAGAAGATAAAGAGGATTGACAGCAGTGTCACCAGAATAACAGATATGATTTCATGTGTCTGGAGGACAAATTACTGTAATATTAATCATTACCAACAACATGTATGACCCTTTTCTGAACAGTTCAAATATACTATGCCTTTGGACTAGTGGTCAGTTTGAACCTAAAAATGCCATAATTTCAGTACAGAGATAAAATGTTCAATAATGCAGTATTTTAATCTTAATCTGAATTTAATACTGTATCTGTTATTATGTACCAGGTTTCTCTTGGTTTCTGGAGCACAGAGGTGATGTTGTGACCAGTGGGAAGTAGTGGGGTTGATGGAAGGTTAATGATGTAATTCAAGTGCTGTAATGAAAACCTTAATGCATCACTTCTTGACAATCATGTCCTGCATCGCTGCCCTCAGATGAACAAGATAAGATGGATCAGGGTGAGGAGCTTCTTTGCAGTAACAAAGTCATCACGTAATGCCCAGAGATGGAGGATCACACTTGTCCAAAAGGGCCCACCATCACGTGTGAAATGCATCCACCACCACCACCACCAGGTCCGCCACACCCTGTAGCTGACTGCATCTTAGAGAGTGATGCAGACTCCCGTCTGGATGCAGGGATTCCACTCACAGAATTTAAAAGACTTCACCATAGATGCCGGTTGTGGCCCAAATTCTAATGACTTTGATGAAACTAAGACAAAACTTTGTCATGGCTGATTTGGCACACAGATTTAAAATATCACAAGGTCAGATCAGCAGCACAGTGGAATTGTAGGTAGACATTATGTGTGAACACATGAAGGATCTCACTGTATGGTTGCCTCATGAAACAATCAAAGCAGCATTGCCAAAAGCTTTTAAAGAGTACATAACAGATCTTTTTTTTTTTTTTTTATTTGGAACATACAACCCCTGGCAAAAATTATGGAATCACCGGCCTCAGAGGATGTTCATTCAGTTGTTTAATTTTGTAGAAAAAAAGCAGATCACAGACATGACACAAAACTAAAGTCATTTCAAATGGCAACTTTCTGGCTTTAAGAAACACTATAAGAAATCAAGAAAAAAAGATTGTGGCAGTCAGTAACGGTTACTTTTTTAGACCAAGCAGAGGAAAAAAATATGGAACCACTCAATTCTGAGGAAAAAATTATGGAATCACCCTGTAAATTTTCATCCCCCAAATTAACACCTGCATCAAATCAGATCTGCTCATTGACATTGACCCTATGCCATGACATTGACCCTATGTGTCTTTTTGCAAGGAATGTTTTTGCAGTGTTTGCTCTATGGCAAGATGCATTATCATCTTGAAAAATGATTTCATCATCCCCAAACATCCTTTCAATTGTCCAAAATATCAACATAAACTTGTGCATTTATTGATGATGTAATGACAGCCATCTCCCCAGTGCCTATACCTGACATGCAGCCCCATATCATCAATGACTGTGGAAATTTACATGTTCTCTTCAGGCAGTCATCTTTATAAATCTCATTGGAAAGGCACCAAACAAAAGTTCCAGCATCATCACCTTGCCCAATGCAGATTCGAGATTCATCACTGAATATGACTTTCATCCAGTCATCCACAGTCCACGATTGCTTTTCCTTAGCCCATTGTAACCTTGTTTTTTTCTGTTTAGGTGTTAATGATGCCTTTCGTTTAGCTTTTCTGTATGTAAATCCCATTTCCTTTAGGCGGTTTCTTACAGTTCGGTCACAGACGTTGACTCCAGTTTCCTCCCATTCGTTCCTCATTTGTTTTGTTGTACATTTTTCGATTTTTGAGACATATTGCTTTAAGTTTTCTGTCTTGACGCTTTGATGTCTTCCTTGGTCTACCAGTATGTTTGCCTTTAACAACCTTCCCATGTTGTTTGTATTTGGTCCAGAGTTTAGACACAGCTGACTGTGAACAACCAACATCTTTTGCAACATTGTGTGATGTTTTACTCTCTTTTAAGAGTTTGATAATCCTCTCCTTTGTTTCAATTGACATCTCTCGTGTTGGAGCCATGATTCATGTCAGTCCACTTGGTGCAACAGCTCTCCAAGGTGTGATCACTCCTTTTTAGATGCAGACTAACGAGCAGATCTGATATGATGCAGGTGTTAGTTTTGGGGATGAAAATTTACAGGGTGATTCCATAATTGTTTCCTCAGAATTGAGTGATTCCATATTTTTTTCCTCTGCTTGGTCTAAAAAAGTAACCGTTACTGACTGCCACAATCTTTTTTTCTTGATTTCTTATAGTGTTTCTTAAAGCCAGAAAGTTGCCATTTGAAATGACTTTAGTTTTGTGTCATGTCTGTGATCTGCTTTTTTTCTACAAAATTAAACAACTGAATGAACATCCTCCGAGGCCGGTGATTCCATAATTTTTGCCAGGGGTTGTATATTGAAAATTTTATCTTAGGTCACTTCTTCATGCCGTCTTCCCACCTCTCTATATTTGTAGACAGCGGAATTGTAATATTGTCTTGTTTGAGCTCTGTTTACGGCTCTAACTCTTGTAGAAGAGCGTGAACAGTTAACATGTAAACAAACACAGGTTCCGGTTCTTACCGGAAGTCTCACCCATAATTCATGCAAGGCTTCATGGAGACTCAGAATAAGGTGGATAGGACAGATTAGATCAGGCTTGATATTATTGTAATGTTTTTTGTCTAAAGCCTGCATCACAACTCACGGCACATGTGTGCCTCAGCTATCTGGGAAAAGAGTACAGGCTTCGCATTTGTCATGTACAAGCTGTTGTACATGATGCGCAGGGAATATTGCACCATCAGCCATGGCAATGACATGTCTGAAGCATGTGAACACTGCCTGTGCAGTGTGTGTGAGACTTGAAATTAAACAGTGTTGTAAACCAGGAGTACCTGTGGTCCGCACGTGACAATCAATGGCTTTCTGAGGTCCCAGATAGCTTTTCTGATTTACTTTTCTAACTTTCAGAATTTAGTAAATTAGCATATGGTCCATTGATACTTATGTGTAGACACTAGTCCCTAGAGGCAACTATTTTTGCTTTCAAATGTGGGCAAATGCAGTCCCAGAAAATTCTGAATGTGACAAACAAGAAACAGGTGTTGTAAACAAGTCAATGCTGCTAAAAATACAAACTTGCAGAAACAAAGATACTATTCTGATATGGTTTTGCACATAAGACTAACATGGTTTGCACATAAGACTGGCATAGCATGTTTCAAGTACACACATATATGTCAGAAGGTGGGGGGGACATACCATATTCTGCCCCCCCAGTTGAAAAGGTGGGGGGACATGTCCCCCCCTATCCCCCACCAAATTGCGCCCATGCATTCAGACAGAATTGAAATAAAACCCACAGATGTTTGCATTGCCATTATTTAACATCGGTGCATACAGCAAAACACACTCACACCACTTTGCCATGTTGGGGCTATACTACTGTCCAAGCTGCTGTACTGTCTGCAGGCACTTATCACCACTGAGGTCATATTTATGGTGGATTTGAGTGGAGATTGCCATGGTCTAAAAGCATGACATCATAGTTCCTCACTGTTTGTCTGAGTGAGTGAGAGAGATTGAGACACCTGATCTCCGCTCAAAGTTTTGACCAGGCACAAAGCTTTTGACAATCTTGGGAGGACATCAGCTGATGAGGAACTCATTGTGCACTTTATAACAGGGCTTTAGCAGCAGTGCTGACAGCAGTGAGCGATCATAGCACAGCAAGACAGAAGCTCATCTCACTCTCCACCCCTATGTGTGGCACACACAGACCCACAGCAGGCACTTTCATTGTGGCACTCATTTATGATCACATCTCCTCTCTAACAAAAAAGAAAAGTAAAAGTAAAACGTGGGTCAGCGTATTCCATGGGTGTGTGTGTGTATATGTGTGTGTGTGTGTGAACGAGAGTTACTTCTGTTTTACAGGCTGTACAAACAGTAGATGTGGAGCACTACGTCTGATACATGACACCCATGCAATGTTCATACAGCTTACAGTTAGGAGTACGGCACATGCTAACCGTGCTCCTGACTCGGGTTAGATGTAAGGCAACGCTATGGGCCTTGCATGTGTTCTTGAGTGTTCACAAGACATTTAGAATTTGCACGCGCTCCTTGGGCAGTCTGTGACCTTCTACGGAACTGAAAACACACTCACATGACCATTTTGCTATTTTTTTCGCGCAATGCTTCTGCCTTGCACTCACGGGCAGCCACACACCTACAGTAGTGTTCAGAATAATAGTAGTGCTATGTGACTAAAAAGATTAATCCAGGTTTTGAGTATATTTCTTATTGTTACATGGGAAACAAGGTACCAGTAGATTCAGTAGATTCTCACAAATCCAACAAGACCAAGCATTCATGATATGCACACTCTTAAGGCTATGAAATTGGGCTATTAGTAAAAAAAAAAGTAGAAAAGGGGGTGTTGACAATAATAGTAGTGTGGCATTCAGTCAGTGAGTTTGTCAATTTTTTGGAACAAACAGGTGTGAATCAGGTGTCCCCTATTTAAGGATGAAGCCAGCACCTGTTGAACATGCTTTTCTCTTTGAAAGCCTGAAGAAAATGGGACGTTCAAGACATTGTTCAGAAGAACAGCATAGTTTGATTAAAAAGTTGATTGGAGAGGGGAAAACTTATACGCAGGTGCTAAACATTATAGGCTGTTCATCTACAATGATCTCCAATGCTTTAAAATGGACCAAAAAAAAAAAAAAAACAAACAAAAAAAAAACAGAGACGCATGGAAGAAAATGGAAAACAACCATCAAAATGGATAGAAGAATAACCAGAATGCCAAAGGCTCACCCATTGATCAGCTCCAGGATGATCAAAGACAGTCTGGAGTTACCTGTAAGTGCTGTGACAGTTAGAAGATGCCTGTGTGAAGCTAATTTATTTGCAAGAATCCCCCGCAAAGTCCCTCTGTTAAATAACAGACATGTGCAGAAGAGGTTACAATTTGCCAAAGAACACATCAACTGGCCTAAAGAGAAATGGAGGAATATTTTGTGGACTGATGAGAGTAAAATTGTTCTTTTTGGGTCCAAGGGCTGCAGACAGTTTGTGAGACGACCCCAAAACTGAATTCAAGCCACAGTTCACAGTGAAGACAGTGAAGCATGGTGGTGCAAGCATCATTATATGGGCATGTTTCTCCTACTATGGTGTTGGGCCTATATATCGCATACCAGGTGTCATGGATCAGCTTGGATATGTCAAAATACATGAAGAGGTCATGTTGCCTTATGCTGAAGAGGACATGCCTTTGAAATGTGTGTTTCAACAAGACAATGACCCCGAGCACACTCGTAAATGAGCAAAATCTTGGTTCCAAACCAACAAAATTAATGCCTCGCAGATGTGAAAAAATCATGAAAAACTGTGGTTATACAACTAAATACTAGTTTAGTGATTCACAGGATTGCTAAAAAAGCAATTTGAACATAATAGTTTTGAGTTTGTAGCGTCAACAGCAGATGCTACTATTATTGTGAACACCCCCTTTTCTACTTTTTTTTTTACTAATAGCCCAATTTCATAGCCTTAAGAGTGTGCATATCATGAATGCTTGGTCTTGTTGGATTTGTGAGAATCTACTGAATCTACTGGTACCTTGTTTCCCATGTAACAATAAGAAATATACTCAAAACCTGGATTAATCTTTTTAGTCACATAGCACTACTATTATTCTGAACACTACTGTACATGAACACCTGAAGCGTTGAGTCACAGACACTGCTTCCAATCTGGAGTCATTAAGTGTGTGTGACCGTAGCAACACTTCTAGACCCCAGATTTAAATCACTCAGGTTCTGCAGTTCCTCCAAGTGCAATGAGGCCATCAATAGACTGCGTTCAGAATGTGCATCTGTAATCGGGCGCACAAATGAGCCCTAGCCGGGACCATCTGCACAACAGCCATCTGCACCCACTTCAGGCATGTTATTCAGCATTATTTGTTTGTTGTTTGGAAATCATGTACTGAAATGCCACATTGATGTTTTTAGATGACCTTTGGCAAAATCTCGACATCGAAGTGGGCAGGCAGACCAAAAGTGCCACAGCTGATGCCTTCCAGGAGGTGTAGAGGTACCTGGCAGAGGCCAATATTGCCAGGTCCTAGGATCTTCTGAGATACTGGGACAACCACAAGACAGTATATCCAAACCTTTTCCAGCTGTCATTACAATTTCTCTGCACTCCAGCCTCATCTGTGCCCTGTGAGCGGCTGTTTTCTAAAGCTGGAGAAGTTGCATCAAACAAGCATAACAGACTTGACATAACATAATTGACAAAAGTCAATTGAGAGTGTCAACTCAGGTGCCTGTAGGGATTTTCAAGGTGCAGCAGATGTCAGTATTCAGTGACACAGTTTGGCAATGTGTTGAAACACTTCATGACGCCTCATCGACCCATCACTACACCAGGGTCAAAGGTCAAAAAAAGAAATACAGATCGAAACCAGGACTGAACAAACCAGCAACCAGGAGTCTGCTAAGGAGAGTTTAAATACGAGGTCTATTAGATAATAAACCGACCCTTTTACTTTTTTTTAACTATATGGATTTGAATGACGTGCGATTCCACCAATCATGCTTGAACCCTCGTGCGCATGCGTGAGTTTTTTCACGCGTGTCGGTGACGTCATTTCCCTGTGGGCAGGCCTTGAGTGAGATGTGGTCCCGCCCTCTCGGCTGAATTCCTTTGTTTCACACGCTGCTCGAGACGGCGCGTGTTGCTTTATCAAAATTTTTTCTGGACCTGTGAGGAATATCCGAGTGGACACTATTCGAGAAATTAAGCTGGTTTTCGGTGAAAAGTTTAACGGCTGATGAGAGATTATGGGGTGTTTCTGTCGGTGTAAGGACTTCCCACAGAGCAGGACATCATGCAGTGCTTCCAGGCGCCGTTGTTGGCCTGTTTCGACCTGAAAACATCCTAATTTAAGGCTTAATTCACCCAGGACGTCGTGATAGAACACAGAAGATTCAGAAGAGGCCGGCATGAGGACTTTATGCGGACATTCCACTGTTTAAGGACATTTTTTAATGAAAGACGTGCGCGCAAATTCGCCGCGTCGTTTCCGTGACGACTCGGCAAATCTGTGTGCGCCGCGACAGGAAAAACACCTCCGTGTTGAAAACCATTTGTAAAATTCAGGCGGCTTTTGATGGCTTTCAACAAGTGAGTAACTGAGAAATTGTTTAACAGCTTGGGCATGTTCCAACTTGCCCATTAAGGTTTCCAACGGAGGTGTTTTTCCTGTCGCGACCCCCCGCGGTCGGGTCCGGCCCGACATGCGACTCTGCCCGCACGTTCTTTCATTACAAAATGTACGTTAACAATGGAATATCCGAATAAACTCCTCATGCCGACTTCTTCTGAAAGTTCTCTGTTCTCTGATGACTTCCTGGATCAACAGAGCCTGAAATGTGGAAGTTTTCAACTTGAAACGATGAGACGCTGCCGCCTCGAAGCGCAGATCGCTGTCAGGCGCCGTGGGCCGTCCTTACGGCGACACTACCAGACCAAAATCTCTCATCAGCCGTTAAAATTTTTACCGAAAACCAGCTGAATTTATCGAATGGTGTCCACTCAGTTGTGCCTTACAGTTTTGAAAAAATTTTGATCAAACAAAGCAGCAGTCTCTGAGCAATTCCTAAACAATGAAAAAAAAAGACGAGAGGGTGGGCGACTCCTCACTCAAAGACTGCCCACAGGCGAATGACGTAACCGACAGGCGTGAAAAAACTCTTGCATGCCCACGAGGGTTCAAGCATGTCTGATGTAATCACACGTGATTCAAATCCATATGGTTTTTGAACAAAATAATAAGGTCGGATACTTTTCTAATAGACCTCGTAGACTGGGAGGTGATTATAATTGACTGCAGGTGCACTGATGGCTGAATGAGTTCAGGTGTGAGGGCAAACAGGAAGAAAGCAAAACAAACAAGAATAGAGAAGACTGTGTCAAAGTAAAACAGGAAGTAGGATGAAACTGACAAGCCGTTAGAATAAAACCAAAATGGTGTGTTTAGGAATAAACCTAAACCTCAATATACACTTAAATATTAACCAGAAGTAAAACAGCTAAAGTGTTACATGGATGGACCCAGAAACAATTTCTACAACACAAACTTGACCAAAGCTGAAATTACTGTAGGATAAATACAAAAGTGAGAATGCACTAGATACTAAAAACACCAGACTCAGGTAAAAAAAAAGAAAAAGAAAAAAAGCCAATAGCCTATGTCTACAGATTGCAAAAATGTGAAATAAAAGAATTAAGTCAACACAATGAAAGCTGTACATTGAAAGTCCAACACATAGCACAAAAAATACCCCTACCCTTAAATCTAAATAAATTTCACTTATTACATGGGGTAGATATGTGAAACAATTGTGCACATATTATGTGTAAAAGTAACAAATTTTCCACAGACATTAAGTATATAATAATAATAAAAACAAACAGATATAGTATCATGCCAATCTCATTTTTTAAATGTATTCGGTCAGCGGTCAGCTTTCCTGTCTCCGGCCTGTTTGAAGATGGCGGTGCAGATCTCTAAAAAGAGGAAGTTTGTTTCAGATGGCATCTTCAAGGCTGAGTTGAATGAGTTCCTGACTCGTGAACTTGCAGAGGACGGATACTCTGGTGTGGAGGTGCGTGTAACGCCAACGAGGACAGAGATCATTATTCTGGCCACAAGGACCCAGAATGTCTTGGGAGAGAAAGGCCGTCGGATCAGAGAGCTGACCGCTGTGGTCCAGAAGAGGTTTGGCTTCCCTGAGGGCAGTGTGGAGCTGTATGCTGAGAAAGTTGCCACTCGCGGTCTGTGTGCCATCGCTCAGGCAGAGTCTCTGCGCTACAAACTCCTGGGAGGTCTGGCCGTCAGAAGGGCATGTTACGGTGTTCTGAGGTTCATCATGGAGAGCGGGGCCAAAGGCTGTGAGGTCGTGGTCTCGGGCAAGTTGAGGGGTCAGAGGGCCAAGTCCATGAAGTTTGTTGACGGTTTGATGATTCACAGCGGAGATCCCGGACGAGCCCCCAAGTCAATGTTGGGTATTTTCGCCTCCAAACATTCTTAAAACCTTGATAAGACAAACAGAGTCAAGAACCACCAGTGAGAAAGTCAAATTTATCTTGCGCGGAGTGCAGTCAGGCTGTACACCAACGCTACACTAAAGTCTGGCCTGCGCTCCTGCTCTTTTATTTAGGACTTCCCTACATACATGGGCGGTACAGCTCCTAAGGGGAGGAGTGATAGCGCCTGAGCTGTTGCCGCAGAACCGCTGATTGCACAATACATTCAGGACTTTCAGAACCTTTTTAATCTTGGGCTCGATTAAGATGTGTTTAAGACATCTAACGATTAATCACACTTCTTCTGACACAAGGACTAATGTATCATAATCACACTGTGGTTGGAACATTCAATTCTCTATTCTTTATCTCACTGCTCCGCTTATGGCTGCATTCTGCCTGGGTCATCTTCACATGTCCTGAAAAAGAGCTTAGCGTGCACACAGAGATACCACAACTTGCAGAAGCACGTCATGTCACATATCTTAAGTAACCTTCACCCATCACATCAGTACAGTACACTTTATCAGAGCAGAGAGAACTACATTCTACCAGAGCAGAGAACACAAAACATGCATGATAAAATAAAACAGTGTATCTACAGAATAACTCCAACATATTCAGTGACTTTATTTGATGTTTTTCCATTACCCATGATGCAATGATACCTATACGCAGAACTGTTGGAGTTCCACTTTGGTTCCAGTCTCTTTACTCTAAGTTATCTGTTATTTGTTTGAGTTTGCAAAGACTCACTGTTCAGAAAATAACTGACAATTGCATGTTGTCATGCTGCCTGTACTCTCTACTCCCACTCGCTCTGCTCAGGATGCGAACTCATGATCTCTGGCACGGCAGCAGATGCTCTGAGTTCTTCTTACCCCAGCTGGTCCTGTTATGGGTTGCCACAGCAGATCAGTCGTTTCCATCTCACCCTGTCCTCTGTCACACCAACCACCTGCATGTCCTCCCTCAGCACAAACCTCCTCTTTGACCTCCCTCTTCTCCTCTTCCCCATCCTCAAGATCCTTCTCCCTATATAAAAGGAAAATAACAAATATAAAAATATAATACAAATTTATTCACGTTGTTAGTGGAGAGACAGCGAGAGAAAGAAGGAGATTTTAAAACATCAGTATGATGTGTGATCATTTCATTGCATCAGTGTAATTATATTGAAAACATCCTGCTAAGATATGACCAAGGGTTCACTGAGGCAGTACATGTTCAGGATGAAGAGCAGTGAAGCACTAAGACTGGATCAGCATGTAGCTGGAGAAGGCTTTGAAGAAAGGTTTACAGATTTACCAAGGACTGGCGTCAGTTCCCGACACCACTGGACCGAAGTACCAGGTTTTTACTAGAAGGGGGCGGTGTTTACCAGCATATTCCCCACACCTCTTCAAATAATCCCAAAAGCTTCACAGTCCAGAACTCTTCCATTCCACTGCTGTTTTAAAAGGAAAACATCTATTTCCAACAAAGGTCTGTTTTTAGATATTTTGGGGTCATCTTTGGACAAAATCATTTCATTGGCACACTATTTATTTGCAGCAGCAACTAAGTGGCCAATTAATGTTATCGGAAAGGTCACCAAACAGTCATGGTAAATGGACTGCTTTAATGTAGCAATTTTCTATCTGCATTGGAACCTCAAAGTGCTTTACAATTATGCCTCACATTCACCAGACACACTCACTCACTGATGTCAGGGTGCTGCCATGCAAGGCACTCACTACACACCAGGAGCAACTAGGCAATTAAGGACTTTGCCCAAGGGCCCTTAGTGATGTTTTGGTCTTGCTGGGTTTTGAACCGAGGATCCTTTGGTCTGAAGGTCAATGCTTAACCATTAGACCATCACCTCCCCATGAGGTGATGGTCCCACACCTGAAATAATCACTGAACAGCCAAAAATGACATTAAAAGTGTCTGGCTGCATCAACCACGTCAATGCACAACCAAACATGCACACATTTATCTCACTAAATGTAAATACACTTTTTAAAATGAGCAGCTTACCTTAGCCAATTCATCCTCTGTTGCTGGTCCCCTCTGAGGTATTTACACGTTGACTGCAGATGAATACAAATTGGGGCTTGAGCCTTGCCCATGGCCAGCGGTACATTTGAATCAGCAAGGGAAACAGCAGCCACAGAACCGTGTCATCCAACAAGGTAGGAGAATGTTACAGGATCTTACATGAATATGACTGCATTGTTTGTTTGAAATGAGCTTACACTCACAAACTACAGAGTCAAGAACTTTATGAACACAACCAAATATCAAGCAAGCACAACAACAAGACCCAGCAAGCAAGCAATCAGTTTGAACTAAAAGGTCTTACCTGCCCCACTAAAATTCAACACTCTAAATGGGAAAATGTTTCTGCATTATTGCAAATAGTTTTAAACTGGATTAGTGTCATTTTAAAATCATTTGATCAGCACTTTAAGATATTTCATCCTCATCATAATTGTTTTACAGACAAAATATTAAAAAAAATAAAATAAACTTTTTATTATGAATTAAAGCCATTTATCAGTC
Organism: Thalassophryne amazonica; assembly: GCF_902500255.1. Taxonomy (NCBI): domain Eukaryota; kingdom Metazoa; phylum Chordata; class Actinopteri; order Batrachoidiformes; family Batrachoididae; genus Thalassophryne; species Thalassophryne amazonica. The sequence goes on from NC_047112.1 coordinate 89,239,901, forward strand.
AACTCAAACTTTCTATCATGTTTGAAGTCTGATGAACTTATTACAAAATGCTGTTGGAGTAAACCAGTTTAAAATCAGCCAAAATCTGATTTAAATGAAAATAGAATTGGAGCAAATCCTCATTTTTCTGAGTTGTGGGAGCAAGTTCATCTTTGATATCCTCCCCAGATTATCCTTATAATCATCATTATTCATTTGGGGTATTTATGTTTTATCCTTAACATGAATGTCAGTGAAAATAGAAAATATCAGAGTTCCAAATATTAATTTAAGAAAATTAACTTTATGTTTCAGATTAAAATCAAAAACCTGATTAATTTCCACACAGGCCACGAAGACAGCAGGTGATAATAATCAGTGTTAATATATTTTAAAACGTGATAATGGGGTGAATTAATTTAAAAATACTTCAGTTTTATAGGTTAAAACTGCTTTTGAATGGGCAAGATTTAAGTATTTTTGACAACCGGTTTGAATTACTTCATTCTAATTTGCGAATTCACTTAAAACAGGCTGTATTTAATTTGAAGTGGTTTAAATATCTTTCAAAACAGCTCATCAGCACTTTAAAACTCAAGTTGTTGATGGTGTATATTTAAAAGACATTAAAGCTAAACCAAGTTACTACAGGTTTAGATACATTTAGAATTTTTCCACAAATACAAAATATTAGACTTGTTCATCAGTGACAGCCAATCAGGAAGTATCAGGTGTTCTCTATAAATTAATCAGCTGTGAGGTGAATAATTAAATTTAATTTAATGAGTTGGTTCTATATTAATTTGATATTTCAGGGGTTTTTTTTTGTGTGTGTGAGATCACTTCTTGTTAATTAGATGGGGAGGTGATGGTCTAGTGGTTAAGTGTTGGGCTTCAGACCAGAGGATCAAGAGGTTCAAGACTTAGCCAGATTGGAAAATCATTATGGGCCCTTGGGCAAGGTGCTTAATCCCCAATTTGCTCCCGGTGTGTAGAAAGCGCCTTGAAATGGCAGCACCCTGACATCGGTGTGTGAGGGTAAATGTGAGGCATTGTTGTAAAGCACTTTGAGCGTCTGATGCAGACGGAAAAGCGCTATATAAATGCAGTCCATTTACCATTTGCAAGTGATTACTTACAATCCAATAGCATTAAGAAGAGTTTGGAGTCTGTCTTGCATTCTTTTTCTTTGAGCGCCATCAAATAAAAGCCAGTCCAAAATTAACAGTTCACAGAAAAAAAAGTTGTGTCTACATGCAACAAAAACGGTCGCGTCCGTTTGTTTATTGGTTGATTGGTTGGTTTCTTAGCAGGATTGCTCAAAAAATCCTCAATGGATTTCAATGAAATTTTTACCAGGGGTGTATCTTGGCCTAACTTAGATGTCATTAAATTTTGGTAATGATCTGAAACACGATCCAGATCCAGTAATTTTTTAAGGATTCTTTATCATTGTAGGATAGGGCCAATTTCAACATTTTTGCGTGAATACGGGTCACAAAGGCTGAACAAAAATTAAGTTACGACACAACAATAATTTAGCATTTGTTACTCCTCACTGAATAAACTTGTTATTAGAAAATAAAAAAATTGTGTAGTTCATGCAGTTTCTCTTTATAAATACATTTGCTGAAGATGTAAGGGTTTAACCCTCTGGGGCCGACGCCGTCGTATACGATGGCTGAGACCAAGCTTTACTAAATTATAAATAACTTTTTAATGATATGAGATAGAAATATACTTTTTTTAAATGAAAAATTAACTCCGCGGACTTTCAAGCCACCGTCCACCATCTTTGTACTCCTCATAGAAGCTGTGTGATGACGTGAGCAATGTGAGGGTCCAGTCGGAATAAGCGAAGTGCACATCTTTGGCCGCGCTGTGCATTATGGGTATGCTAAATTTTTCGGCTACCAATTCACATGCTATGACGGTGGAAAGCAGCGAGGAGTGCTATGATTTGGATCATTTCAACCGCTAGAAATTTGACGATTTAAAGCATTTTTGTAAGCTCCACCTGTTACAACCGTCTGGATCTTTCTTTTCTGCGGGTAAATTGTGTAGAATGAACGGAGGTTTGCGACCACATTTCTTCTTCTTTCCGTATTTGGGTGGACTCGGCAGAGCCTAGCAATCGTGTGTTTTCAGCCAACTTTCAAGCCTATTATTCCGTTTGAGCATTTGAAAACAGTACAATGCGCACCTGTCATTATTGTATGCGTCACTTAAGGCTTAAAAACTTTGAAACAATCCCTGTAAGCCTTAACTTTTACAGTCCGCTAATGCTACCGTATACGAAATTCAGTGGGAGCGGTGTGAGTTTGGTAGTTGGAATTTTTGCCCCCCTTTGACCCACCCATGCGCGGATGCGTTGCGCACTTCGATTATTGGTTCACTGTCACATGGTTTTCCAAAATCCAATCATAGGGCAGATCCACCTCATGTGACACACCAAAGATTTTTTTTAGGAGAGATGTGTTACCAGTTGGCCCATTTGAATAGCCCCTGGCTGCTCCAATGCGCCCTGCGACACTACGCACAGGGAAACTGAAAGTGAGCAGACGGAGAGCTTCTCATACAATCTCACATGCTCAAACAGAGTGTGTGAGTATCAGGATTGCTCGACTAGTTTTCCTGTGAATGTTACTGGAAAAGCCTGTGGTAAGCTCTCTCGCTACAGCGTAAAGCACTGTTTACCATATCAATGGAGTGAGGGGGAAGGGCCGCTCCTCAAACTGAATGAGCCTGGAAGTGTGAATGTTGCTTTCAGAGCAGGAGAGAACAAACACACAGTCAACTTAGAAGTAGAAGTTTGTGATGTGACCTTTGTGTAATAGCAGACAGAAATTGTTTTGAGATGAAGACAAATAAAACGCATAGACCATTTTGTATATATTGTTCAAAATGTGCATTTGTGTTTATTGTTTGAACCTTTTTGTTGTACAGTCTTTCACACAAGAGCCCAAATTACTTTTATAAAGTGTCAAAACAGTTGTTTATTATAGTTTGCTGTGTGCTTTGAATAAATGTGTGGAAAATTATTTCCGCTTTACTTTTTCCTTTCTTATTTCTGATTGTAAACCTTTATTACACGTATAAAACACAACTATAGCATATATATTTTGAAGTACAGGTTGTCCTGAAAAAAGAGACATAAAACTTGATTGTGGGATGCAGGGAGAGCTGTTAACAACAATAATAAAACATTTATGCCAGGCGAGTGAACTGTCCAAAAAATGCCCTTGGACCCCAGAGGGTTAACCACTGAATCTGAAACATGACAGTAGATGTGTGAAACGATGTGGAATAACTCTCTTTGCCAAAGGGTATTTCATGTGACGTCAGTGACCCTATGGCCTTGGCGGTGGTTTGCGTTCTCTGAGTGCTTCTAGTTAGCAATAAAATACATCAGCGGCCACTAACTATTATAGCATCTGCATGGATAGACTTACAATATTGAATACTTTGATGATGTGTTGCTAACCGGGATGTTAAATACCATCCCAGCTATATAACGATGATTTTATTACGTCCTTGGCGGATGCAACATCAACAAGTTCAAAAGGAACAAAGAAGAGAATAGAAAGTATGATGCCAACCTTTTAGCATACTTGCTGATTCAGCACAAAAGTGTTTCTCCCATTATTTGCTACTACTGTTACTAAAAGTGCCCAATAGCCTGTCACTTCCTATATTTCAAAGTGCATTTGTGCCAGGTTTGGTTCAATTCAGAGATGATGTTTGGACAGGGACACACACACACACACACACGCACACGCACGCACGCACGCACGCACGCACGCACGCCTTAATGTAAAACAGCTGTTTTGGAGCATATTCTGCAGTCTTGGATTATTTATTTGCCTTTTGTATAGCTAACATACTGGCATAGTATGGTACTGTGCTTTTTACTCTTAAATTCATTTTATTCGTAAACACAGCGGGCTGCAGCCTCACCTTTATCTAAAGTCTGGGTCTTTTAGTGAAGTTTAGGGCTAGTAGCCGCCGATCACCTTAGTATTTCTTCTGTTTGTCTTGTTGCTTAATGCTAACAAATTACACTGTATTTGTTGTCTTTCTGCCACCTGATTCTGTTTTTTTCTCTCTGTCTGAGGTGCAGCTCCATCCAGAGATGGGAGTGTCTTGTTTTGCAGGCCTCCTGTCCTGTGCACCAGCATGGACTCCCAAAATTTCCCAAAATTTCCTGTATATTCGTATTGTCTGTTGTGTCGGCAGCATGGCCCAAGCAGATGGTCGCCCCTTTGAGTCTGGTCTGCTTGAGGTTTCTTCCTCAAATCATCAGAGGGAGTTTTTCCTTACCACTGTCACCTGTGCGTTTGTTCTTGTCTATTTTGGCCCTGCCTAGGTGGCAGCATAGTGACCACTGTCTTGTTTTGCTGCAAAATGCCCACTCTGATTGAAGATGAATTGTTGTGGCTGGCGTGCCTGGCTGGCTTTTGTTTGTCTTCTGTTTCTGTCTTTTGGTTTTCCTTCCAGGTGGTACGCATTTAGGACGGAGTGGCTGTGTGGCTGAGTTACCAGGACCTCACCCTGATCACCTGAGGCTGTTCAGGTGCAGCTCGTTCAGGACTCACAGCTGTGGTGCATCTACACGGATTGGAACATGGTAGCATTTAAGTCTGGAGTACACAGTGTGTATTTGCCAGAGACTCGACCTTGTGACCAGACGGGTGAGATCATCGTCTCTAGAGCCATCTCCCATCAGTGGATGCAGAGAACGTTCCAGGTTTGATGTATGGTCTGTGAAAGAGGAGGGGGTGAGGTCTCACGCTCGTCAGCACACTTCCTGAGGTACGTTTGGTTTTGTGACTAACATTTATACAGTCAGTAAATGTGGTGTCCCTCACACCTTATTGTATTGAGCTGTATGTTAGTCGTTTAATCAGCTTCCACTGCAGTGGAGTTTTGTGAACAGGGCGTTCCATGCCTGCAGGGTGGGAAGCTGATTTGCAATTAAGCCAGGAAGTGTTTGCTGTTTGTACACCTTTGAGCGGTCTCTCTGTGTGTGGAGTGTGGACTCACATAATGATGTCTTCTTTCACAGACTCGGTTTGTCGCAGCCACCTGGTGGGTGTCGGCGGGGTCCTTGGGTCCGAACAGTTTCTGGCTCCGGACCGTTTGTGCTGCTAGGAGCGCACTGTGTCACCACCACGCCAGGCCGCGCACTCTTTTATTGTGTTTTTTTTTATCACATCATTGTTATGTATTAAATTCAGTTATCCTTTGTACCGTGCTCTGCTTCTTTCATACTGGGTCCTTCAAACGCTGGTCGGTTCTCCGGGCTGCGTCCGACACATAACATGAATGACAGCTTGTTGCTTTGCCTGTGTCACTTGTAGCTATTCTGAATGTAGGGCCTAGATGTTGCTGTGAAGAGTTTTGAAAATATCATGTCTGTCTCAAAGTGAGGAGATACATCAGTAGGCTAAAACAGATGATTTAAGTTGACCAATACATCTGTGCACTACACAGTGCACAGTGGTCCACGCAGTTATTGCAACTGCTTCCCAAACAGAATATCCCTGGTTCAAGGGTGGCCATGTCCCATTCACCTTCCACAGGTGGAGGTCTGTTAGAAAAGCCAAATCAATGTGTGGATCCCAAACATGTTGTGGTGATGATTCCATGTTGTGGTTGGGTTCTGATGTGACCCCATATGCAGAGAACCAACAGGATGTGTTCAGTGTTCTTTAATGTAGCCCCAAAATACAGTCTTAAGTCATACACCAGCAGTCAAATTATTGAAAGTACAAAAACAAATAGCAGGATCAGAGATCATAAAAGAAAACACAGGTGTAACAGAAGATCTGATTTGGAAAACATAAACACACAGCAGTACTAACAGCAAAGACAACTGAGCACCCTGCTCAGAGCGCCGCTCTTGTGGAGCGATAACACACAGAATGTGTCTCTTCCCAGTGAGATCTCTTTCAGTGCAGCTTCTTGTTCTGACTGTAACACGAAGTTAACACCCAAGTCTTTCATCGCCAACTGTAAATGGTCATCAAAACATTCCAATTGTATCTTTCGGAACTCTTCTGTATCAAACTCTATCGTGTTAAAATGCTCATAAACTTTAACCCCTTAACGCCTGAATTTATATAGCTGTATATAAAAAAATGTTTTGTGTGTGTTTTTGCCTTTAAGTAGATGGTAAATAATGTTGAGATTATTAATTTCACTTTTGCACAAAAACTAAATAGTAATTTTGGTATTTTGGTAATGACTTTATGTTATAATGTTATAATATAATAATGGTATGTTGCAAATTTGCGACAACTGGCATACTGGTCAATTTAGTATATTGCATACTTGTATTTGAGTCAAATATTGTAGCATATATGCAACGATAGGCGTTAAGGGGTTAAGTTTCTTAAATATTTATTACAGCCACTCTTAAAACTTCAGTTATCTTTGTAATTTTATTACTGGCAAATTTTAGAATTAATTTAGATGAGATATGCTCATTATCTCACAGGAATATAACACAATTATCTGGGAACTACCTTTTGCGCAGGAATTCATCAAGCACATCGGCCGCGTACTAACACAGAATCCCCAGAAACTGTGGAAAGTGTTATGTGTCGGACGCAGCCCGGAGAACCGACCAGCGTTTGAAGGACCCAGTATAAAATAAGCAGAGCACGGTACAAAGGATAACAGAGTTTAATCAATCAATCAATCAACTTTTTTCTTATATAGCGCCAAATCACAACAAACAGTTGCCCCAAGGCACTCCATATTGTAAGGCAAGGCCATACAATAATTATGAAAAACCCCAACGGTCAAAACGACCCCCTATGAGCAAGCACTTGGCAACAGTGGGAAGGAAAAACTCCCTTTTAACAGGAAGAAACCTCCAGCAGAACCAGGCTCAGGGAGGGGCAGTCTTCTACTGAGACTGGTTGGGGCTGAGGGAAAAAACCAGGAAAAAGACATGCCGTGAAGGGGGGCAGAGATCGATCACTAATGATTAAATGCAGAGTGATGCATACGGAGCAAAAAGAGAAAGAAACAGTGCATCATGGGAACCCCCCCACAATCTACGTCTAAAGCAGCATAACCAAGGGATGGTCCAGGGTCACCCGATCCAGCCCTAACTATAAGCCTTAGCGAAAAGGAAAGTTTTAAGCCTAATCTTAAAAGTAGAGAGGGTATCTGTCTCCCTGATCTGAATTGGGAGCTGGTTCCACAGGAGAGGAGCCTGAAAGCTGAAGGCTCTGCCTCCCATTCTACTCTTACAAACCCTAGGAACTACAAGTAAGCCCGCAGTCTGAGAGCGAAGCGCTCTAATGGGGTAATATGGTACTACGAGGTCCCTGAGATAAGATGGGACCTGATTATTCAAAACCTTATAAGTAAGAAGAAGAATTTGAAATTCTATTCTAGAATCAACAGGAAGCCAATGAAGAGAGGCCAACACGGGTGAGATATGCTCTCTCCTGCTAGTCCCCGTCAGTACTCTAGCTGCAGCATTCTGAACCAACTGAAGGCTTTTTAGGGAACTTTTAGGACAACCTGATAATAATGAATTACAATAGTCCAGCCTAGAGGAAATAAATGCATGAATTAGTTTTTCAGCATCACTCTGAGACGAGACCTTTCTGATTTTAGAGATATTGCGTAAATGCAAAAAGGCAGTCCTACATATTTGTTTAATATGCGCTTTGAATGACATATCCTGATCAAAAATGACTACAAGATTTCTCACAGTATTACTAGAGATCAGGGAAATGCCATCCAGAGTAACGATCTGGTTAGACACCATGCTTCTAAGATTTGTGGGGCCAAGTACAATAACTTCAGTTTTATCTGAGTTTAAAAGCAGGAAATTAGAGGTCATCCATGTCTTTATGTCTGTAAGACAATCCTGCAGTTTAGCTAATTGGTGTGTATCCTCTGGCTTCATGGATAGATAAAGCTGGGTATCATCTGCGTAACAATGAAAATTTAAGCAATACCGTCTAATAATACTGCCTAAGGGAAGCATGTATAAAGTGAATAAAATTGGTCCTAGCACAGAACCTTGTGGAACTCCATAATTAACTTTAGTCTGTGAAGAAGTTTAATGAACATAATAGTGCTGTGAAAAATATAAAAGTGCGCGGTCTGGCGTGGTGGTTTTGCGGTGCGCTCCCAGCAGCGCCAACGGTCCGGAGCCAGAACTGGTTCGGACCCAAGGACCCCGCCGACACCCCCCAGGTGGCCGCGACAAACCGAGTCTGTGAAAGAAGGAATCATTATGTGAGTCCACACTCAACACACAGAGAGACCACTCAAAGGTGCACAAACAGCAAACACTTCCTGGCTTAATTACTAATCAGCTTCCCACCCTGCAGGCATGGAACATCCAGTTCACAAACTCACTGCAGCGGAAGCTGATTTAAACGACCAACATACAGCTCAATATAATAAGGTGTGAGGGACACCACATTTACTGACTGTATAAATGTTAGTCACAAAATCTAACGTACCTCAGGAAGTGTGCTGACAAGCGTGAGACCTCACCCCCTCCTCTTTCACAGACCATGCATCAAACCTGGACGTTCTCTGCATCCACTGATGATGAGATGGCTCCCGAAACGACAATCTCACCCGTCTGGTCACAAGGTCGAGTCTCTGGCAAATACACACTGTGTACTCCAGTCTTAAATGCCACCATGTTCCAATCCATGTAGATGCACCACAGCTGTGAGTCCTGACGAGCCGCAGGTGATCAGCCTCAGGTGATCAGGGTGAGGTCCTGATAAACTCAGCTACACAGCCACTCAGTCCCAAATGCAAGCCACCTGGAAGGAAAAACAAAAGAGAGAAACAAAAAGGCAGCCAGGCCCCCCCTGCCATACAACAGTACCCCACCCTCACGGGAAGCCTCCCGGCGACCACACAAACCTGGCCCAGGAGAAACACCCCCCTCCAGGGACCATGGCTGGAAACCGTATCCGCATTCATCTTCCAACAGAATCTTCATCTAACAGAACGGTTGATGTCTTCTCCTCTGGCTGCATCTTTGCCTTTGTTTCTGTCAGTCACTTAGCACAGGTGTGGCCAGGAGTTCTTAAACCTGTGCGGTCAGCCTTTGTCCAACCAAGTTCATAGTCTGGTTAGTCATAAAACAAAAAAGACAAACACAAACAACCAAAACACCCCCCCCAGAGGACCGTTCCATCAAACCCTGGGAAGGGGAGAAAAGAAAAACCCAAACTTAAGCTTGCAAATAAAACTGCTAACACCCCCCCCCCCAACAACATGTAGGGACCAACACCCCCCAGAGGACATCCCGCCAGCTCCAGGAGTAATAACCACAGCCGAGGTCCCTCTGGGATCCAACGTCACCCACGGGGACTCCCAGCGCCTCCCAGAGGACCATTCCATCAACCCCAGGAGACGCCTCCCCTCATGACCAACGGACCCAGCCCCGGCCGTCTATGGCTAGATGGACCCACAGCCCTTTCCCCCCCAGAGGACACCACAGTCAAACCCTGAGGGCGGAAACTGGGGGGAAAAACAAAAGGAGAAAAAAAAACATACAAACAAAACAACCCCAACCCCACCCCCTTGGCGCAGTGGAAACTGGAAGCACGTCCAGTGTCACCAACCATGACTATACCCCAGAAGCCAACCGGGAGGAGTGGAACAGCGGTTATGGCAGACGGCACAAAACAGCGCCACTCCTCCAACTTCTAAACCAGCCACCAGCTGCGGGTATATCCCCCTGCCCCAAACCTCAGCCACGCCGATGGCAGACGGCTCAAAGGCATGCTGAAGCCGGAGGTGGAGCAGGGAAACAACAAACAAAAACACCCCCCCCCCCCCCCAGGTGCAGAGGTTACCTGGGAAACGCCCAGCATAACCAAACTGCACCACTCCAGCAACGCCGACACTACGGCTCACCCGGCTGGAGTCAGAGGAGAAGAGAGGGCATAACAAAAAACAAAACAAAAAAAAAAGAAAAAAGAAAAAACAACCCAATTACCCCCCCATGACCCCCCAGGGGACCGTCCCATCAAACCCTGGGAGGTGAAACTGAAAGAAATAAAAAGAAAGACTAAGACTAACATAAAGTTGCTTGGGTCCTTTTTTTTTTTCCCAGACAGAACTGCAGGGTCACGACCCCAGACACTAAATAGTGTACAAATAAAAACCCCACACAAAAACCAACTCAAAAAACACCCACACAAAACTAATAAGTGATGTATACCGTCTAGCTTAAACAAATGGAACACACCTGTTCCAACTTAAGAGCTTGACGGTAATGTGACTCAGTCACCAAAAGAGGGAGCCAAAGTGCTAAAAATGAAAAACCCCCTTTGGTAACTGAGAAAACAAACTCATGCTGCCTTTCTGTGCGCAGCTCTGTGTAACACACAACCAAAAATGTGATTTAACTAAATAACACCGGAGCTGACACAACAGACGCAGTAGTTATCTTCATCCGGGGAAACGGGGCTACAACTGTCACACGGGAAGCACAGCGACAAGTGCCACAGAGCTCCGCCGTGCGCGTGCACCCATTACAGACACACTCTTGCAGCTCCCGTTTAAACCTCTTATCCGGTCGGAGCGTGACGCGAAGCCGTCGCCAGTCACACTCCACCACGACCCTCGGATAAGGCACACACAGGAACACGGCTGCATGAGTGCTCAAATCAGTATTCAGTAATGGGTTCTCCAACGCGCACCATCCGGGCGGAGAGCACCCGCAACTGATCCGGATAACTTCTGAACGTCTGCTGCCGCCTTCCCGGCGCGTTACCGTCTCTGCTACCGCTGGGTCCGTGATGTTTGGCCAGAGACTACTGTTATGTGTCGGACGCAGCCCGGAGAACCGACCAGCGTTTGAAGGACCCAGTATAAAATAAGCAGAGCACGGTACAAAGGATAACAGAGTTTAATGAACATAATAGTGCTGTGAAAAATATAAAAGTGCGCAGTCTGACGTGGTGGTTTTGCGGTGCGCTCCCAGCAGCGCCAACGGTCCGGAGCCAGAACTGGTTCGGACCCAAGGACCCCGCCGACACCCCCCAGGTGGCTGCGACAAACCGAGTCTGTGAAAGAAGGAATCATTATGTGAGTCCACACTCAACACACAGAGAGACCACTCAAAGGTGCACAAACAGCAAACACTTCCTGGCTTAATTACTAATCAGCTTCCCACCCTGCAGGCATGGAACATCCAGTTCACAAAACTCACTGCAGCGGAAGCTGATTTAAACGACCAACATACAGCTCAATATAATAAGGTGTGAGGGACACCACATTTACTGACTGTATAAATGTTAGTCACAAAATCTAACGTACCTCAGGAAGTGTGCTGACGAGCGTGAGACCTCACCCCCTCCTCTTTCACAGACTGTGCATCAAACCTGGACGTTCTCTGCATCCACTGATGATGAGATGGCTCCCGAGACGACGATCTCACCCGTCTGGTCACAAGGTCGAGTCTCTGGCAAATACACACTGTGTACTCCAGTCTTAAATGCCACCATGTTCCAATCCATGTAGATGCACCACAGCTGTGAGTCCTGACGAGCCGCAGGTGATCAGCCTCAGGTGATCAGGGTGAGGTCCTGATAAACTCAGCTACACAGCCACTCAGTCCCAAATGCAAGCCACCTGGAAGGAAAAACAAAAGACAGAAACAAAAAGGCAGCCAGGCCCCCCCTGCCATACAACAGAAAGTTGTTCGGCCATAACGAGCGCGTCCACTTTTAGCTTGTCATAAACTTTGTTTATCTTGTTAGCTTGCTAGGTACGGTTGGCTTATTAACGGCTAATTTAGCTCTTCTAACTATAACTATTTATTATTTATTTATTTATTATTATTTTTGTTATTTACAATTTTTATTTTACATGGTGTAGATTTGTAATTATTCATCAGTTTATGTGTTCTTTAAAAGATATCAACATATAGTACCTAAGTTCTTAGGTTTCCATTTAATAGGATATAGATTACGCTTTTTATTTTCCTATAGTATGCTAGCAGAGTTACTTTAGATAGATACCAAAACACATTACATCATAGCTTCTGTTTCTATAATAAAATGCCAGATTTATAGCTTAGCCTACTTACTATAATTTAATTTTACTACTAGTCTACATACTAAAATACCTATACTACAATCTTCTCCTGTATTAATATTTAGGATTTAAAACCTACTCTTGTATATTATATAATACCATATTTTTGTATATGTTGTTTATTATCATTATTATTTAATTATCAGTTATATATATGATGTCTTATCTTTCTTATGTCTTATTATTTATTAATATATATCCTTTTTCTTGAGCCGCTTGGGTGGATAGGGAGAGTTCCCATGGGATAAAAAAGCTTTTCAACCTACCATCCCTGGTTCTTAAGACCAGGCACCTAAGTGGCTCTACTCTACTCTTTTCTATTCTTCTGTTTTACTATTCCTTTTTAGATATACCTTAGTATACTAGCATATTTTCACCTTTGAATTGGAATATAAGATATATCTACTGAATTTTCATAAGCTAAGCTAGTGACACTCGTGAGAGTGGGACAACTGAGGTACCAGCAACATGAAAAGCAGAGTTTAAGTAGACTGGGAGGTGATTACAATTAACTGCAGGTGTAACGATGGCTGATTGAGTTCAGGAGAAAAGACTGAGACAGGTAGTTCCAAGATGGCCCCATGTGAAGGCGCCCTGGTATTCTGGTGCTCCCTGTTTTGTCTGTTTTTGTGCGTGAATCGTGTGTCATCGTGTCCCTACACCCGCGAGGAGCTTCTAAACATCAAATCATCAACACCCACGGACATTACGCCAGTTTTTTTAGTGCCTGCAGCTGAACTGGTTCACTTTTTGGCCAAAAAAGTGAGACGACGGCGGAGAGGGAAACGCGCTGGAGCTCTCGTGCGCCTCAGACGAAGAGGCACGCGCACGCCCCTACCTGGGATATTTCTCTCCAACGTCCGCTCACTCCACAACAAGATGGATGAGCTGGCACTGCTGATGAAGAAGAATAGAGATTTCTCCTCATCTTGTGTACTGTGCTTCACGGAGACATGGTTAAATGCACAGACACCGGACTGCGCACTCCAACTAGAGGGATTCCAACTCCTCCGCGCAGACAGAGACCGAGCACTCTCTGGTGGAAAAACTAGAGGGGGAGGACTCTGCTTCTATATCAACAACGCCTGGTGCTCCGATGTGACTGTGATCTCCCAACACTGCTCTCCCTCTCTGGAATATCTCCTCATAAACTGCAGACCGTTCTACTCTCCACGTGAGTTTAACTCTTTCATACTTTGCTCTGTGTATATTCCACCGAGCGCGCGCTCGCAGATCAGATTATGAGCGTGGAGAGAGACTTTCCGGACTCTATTGTTATAATTCTCGGCGATTTTAACAAAGGGAATCTCAGTCAGGAATTACCAAAATACAAACAGTTTGTTAAATGCCCGACCAGAGAAGGGAGCACGTTAGATCATTGTTATACGACAGTGAGTGGTGCGTACCGCGTGGTGGCCCGTGCAGCTTTGGGACTCTCAGATCACGTGATGGTCCACTTGATCCCCACGTACAGACAGAGACTTAAACTCTCTAAACCTGTTGTGAGGACATCTAAAGTGTGGAGCAATGAAGCTGTAGAGGAGCTATGCGCGTGCTTGGCCACCACGGATTGGGATGTGTTTGAGGCTTCAACAGACAGTCTAGATGACTACACGGACACTGTGACATCATATATTCATTTCTGTGAAGACAGCATCATCCCACAGCGCACCAGGGTGAGATATAACAATGACAAGCCCTGGTTCACACCTAAACTCCGGCAGCTCCGTCAGCAGAAAGAGGTGGCTTTCAGAGAAGGAGACAGAGACAGCTATAGAGGTGCAAAGTACAGATTTAGCAAGGAGGTGGCAAAGGCTAAATCCATGTACAGTTCACGTCTGCAGCAAAGGTTCTCTGCCAACGACTCGGCCTCTGTGTGGAGGGGGTTGAAAGAGATCACCAACTACAAGCCCAAAGCACCTCGTTCTATTGACGACCTGAAGCTGGCCAACGACCTGAACGTCTTCTATTCACGGTTTGAAGACAAGGACTCACACCTCCCCACCCCCCAACACAACTGGATATTCAAACACTCTGGACCTCCCCCCTCTCACTGCTGCCCTCCCCACTCTCCCTGTTGCCCTCTCGGTCCAAGAGGAGGACATGAGGAGACATTTCAAAAGGCTGATTCCATGTAAGGCCCCGGGCCCAGACTGTGTCTCTCCTGCCACCCTGAGACACTGCGCTGATGAGCTGGCCCCAGTCTTCACGGGGATCTTCAACACCTCCCTGGAGTCATGCCATGTTCCAGTCTGTTTCAAGTCCTCAATCATAGTTCCAGTCCCCAAGAAACCACGCATCACTGGACTTAATGACTACAGGCCTGAGGCTCTCACGTTTGTAGTCATGAAGACCTTCGAACGCCTGGTTTTATCCCACCTGAAGTCCATCACCGACCCCCTCCTGGACCCCCTGCAGTTTGCCTACAGAGCCAACAGGTCTGTAGATGACGCCATAAACCTGGCCCTGCACTCCATCCTGCAGCACCTGGACTCCCCAGGAACCTACGCTAGGATCCTGTTTGTGGACTTCAGCTCTGCATTCAACACCATCCTTCCAGCTTTGCTCCAGGACAAGCTTTCTCTGCTCCATGTGCCCGACTCCACCTGCAGGTGGATCACAGACTTCCTGACAGACCGGAGTCAGCGTGTGAGGCTGGGAAAAAATGTCTCGAACACTCGGGTTCTCAGCACAGGATCTCCACAGGGCTGTGTCCTTTCCCCTCTGCTCTTCTCCCTGTACACTAACTGCTGCACCTCCAGCCACGACTCTGTAAAGCTCATCAAGTTTGCGGACGACACCACCCTCATCAGACTCATTTCGGATGGGGATGAGTCTGCCTACAGGAGGGAGGTGGAACGGCTGGTGACCTGGTGCAGCAGCAACTTGGAGCTCAACGCCCAGAAAACAGTGGAGATGATCGTGGACTTCAGGAAAGCCACAGCTCCCCCGCCCTCCCTTGCCTTCACCAACAGCCCCATCACCGCTGTGGACTGTCACCGTTTCCTCGGCACCACCATCACCCGGGACCTCAAATGGGAGTCAACCATCAGCTCCCTCATCAAGAAGGCCCAGCAGAGGATGTACTTCCTGCGGCAGCTGAAGAAGGCCAAGCTGCTTGTCCAGCTGATGGTGCAGTTCTACACGGCCATCATCGAGTCCATCCTCTGCTCCTCCATCACGGTGTGGTACGCCGGGGCCACAGCCAGGGACAGACACAGACTGCAGCGCATTGTGGCCTCTGCTGAGAAGGTGATCGGCTGTAGCCTTCCATCTCTCCACGACCTGCATGTCTCCAGGACTCTGGGCCGAGCAGGTCGGATCACAGCTGACCCTTCTCACCCTGCACACGGTCTGTTCAAACCACTCCCCTCGGGCAGGAGGCTACAGTCCATCCGGACCAGAAACTCCCGCCATAAGAACAGTTTCTTCCCCTCTGCCGTTAGACTCATGAACTCCTCATAACTCAGTCACCTTAAGCTTAACTCTGTCACTTTATCATTTTATCACGGGTCACTTTAGACAGTGTACTTTGGTTTTTAATTGCACTCCTCCCACTGCACTGTTTTTTCTGTTTCTCTGTTTTTCTGTTGCACACAGCCTTTCATATTTCATATTTCTTTTTTTTATCTTATATTTTATCTTATTTTGACACATATGTTATATTTTATCTTAGCGTTTTACCTCTTCTTAATGTTGCACCATTGTACCGAAGCAAATTCCTAGTCTGTGAATCCTGTTCACTGGCAATGGCAGTAAACTTCTTCTGATTCTGATTCTGATTCAATAGAATAAAACCAAAGCAGGACATTTAAAAATAAACCTAAACCACAATAAAACTAAAAATACTAAAGAGTCACAAAGATGAACCCAAAAACAATTACTATAACATAGAACACAAACTTTAGCAAAACTGGAAAATGCAAACACTACGAGATACACGCAGTAAATATTCAGAAACGCCAGGGACAGATGGCAGGGATATTAACCACAACACTCCAAGCAAAATGGAAGAAATCCAATGAAACAGATTTCTCTCTCTCTCTCTCTTCATTTCATTTCATTCATTTATTTGACCGAATTTCTAGTTGTTGTCCTTTCGGGTTTTTCGACTTGTTGTCCTTTTCAGCCAGATCTGCATTGGTATTTGGCACAAGTTTTCGCCAAGTACTAACAAGGCCTCACACTGCTTATTTTCGGAGATCTGACAGGATCAGGCTTACACAGAGCAGACTGGCTGTGCCCATCATCTGATTTCTGTCAGGCTAATGGGCTGTAAAATTGAGAAATTAATTTTGTTATATTAAGCAGAGTGAGTCTTCATACAGTAGGTTATCGAGGGTTTTATATTATGTAATTATGTTTGAAACCTATTAAAAATATTTCAAAAGATTTTTTGTTTTATATTGATTTAACATCATCAAACAAACATGTAAGGTAGGTATACTGTAACAGATGCAGAGAAAAAACAATTCTAAAGGGCCTTTCACACCGGACACTTCGAAAGCATCACAAATTGGTCTAAAAAGCAGCATTGAGCAATGTGCAAAAGCTTTAGTGCCATCAAAGGCTCTTAACTGCTTGCAAGATGAAAAGGAAAAAGTTTACTTGCAGGACACCATGGCTGATGCTACCATAGATAATGATGGTTAGCAACTCATTGCTAATGAGCTTTTTATACAGGGAATGTCTCATCTTACTGATCAATCAATCAACTTTTTTCTTATATAGCGCCAAATCACAACAAACAGTTGCCCCAAGGAGCTCCATATTGTAAGGCAAGGCCATACAATAATTATAAAAAACCCCAACGGTCAAAACGACCCCCTATGAGCAAGCACTTGGTAACAGTGGGAAGGAAAAACTCCCTTTTAACAGGAAGAAACCTCCAGCAGAACCAGGCTCAGGGAGGGGCAGTCTTCTACTGAGACTGGTTGGGGCTGAGGGAAAAAACCAGGAAAAAGACATGCCGTGAAGGGGGGCAGAGATCGATCACTAATGATTAAATGCAGAGTGATGCATACGGAGCAAAAAGAGAAAGAAACAGTGCATCATGGGAACCCCCCCACAATCTACGTCTAAAGCAGCATAACCAAGGGATGGTCCAGGGTCACCCGATCCAGCCCTAACTATAAGCCTTAGCGAAAAGGAAAGTTTTAAGCCTAATCTTAAAAGTAGAGAGGGTATCTGTCTCCCTGATCTGAATTGGGAGCTGGTTCCACAGGAGAGGAGCCTGAAAGCTGAAGGCTCTGCCTCCCATTCTACTCTTACAAACCCTAGGAACTACAAGTAAGCCTGCAGTCTCAGAGCGAAGCGCTCTATTGGGGTGATATGGTACTATGAGGTCCCTAAGATAAGATGGGACCTGATTATTCAAAACCTTATAAGTAAGAAGAAGAATTTTAAATTCTATTCTAGAATTAACAGGAAGCCAATGAAGAGAGGCCAACACGGGTGAGATATGCTCTCTCCTGCTAGTCCCCGTCAGTACTCTAGCTGCAGCATTCTGAACCAACTGAAGGCTTTTTAGGGAACTTTTAGGACAACCTGATAATAATGAATTACAATAGTCCAGCCTAGAGGAAATAAATGCATGAATTAGTTTTTCAGCATCACTCTGAGACAAGACCTTTCTGATTTTAGAGATATTGCGTAAATGCAAAAAGGCAGTCCTACATATTTGTTTAATATGCGCTTTGAATGACATATCCTGATCAAAAATGACTCCACGATTTCTCACAGTATTACTAGAGATCAGGGAAATGCCATCCAGAGTAACGATCTGGTTAGACACCATGCTTCTAAGATTTGTGGGGCCAAGTACAATAACTTCAGTTTTATCTGAGTTTAAAAGCAGGAAATTAGAGGTCATCCATGTCTTTATGTCTGTAAGACAATCCTGCAGTTTAGCTAATTGGTGTGTATCCTCTGGCTTCATGGATAGATAAAGCTGGGTATCATCTGCGTAACAATGAAAATTTAAGCAATACCGTCTAATAATACTGCCTAAGGGAAGCATGTATAAAGTGAATAAAATTGGTCCTAGCACAGAACCTTGTGGAACTCCATAATTAACTTTAGTCTGTGAAGAAGATTCCCCATTTACATGAACAAACTGTAATCTATTAGACAAATATGATTCAAACCACCGCAGCGCAGTGCCTTTAATACCTATGACATGCTCTAATCTCTGTAATAAAATTTTATGGTCAACAGTATCAAAAGCAGCACTGAGGTCCAACAGAACAAGCACAGAGATAAGTCCACTGTCCGAAGCCATAAGAAGATCATTTGTAACCTTCACTAATGCTGTTTCTGTACTATGATGAATTCTAAAACCTGACTGAAACTCTTCAAATAGACCATTCCTCTGCAGGTGATCAGTTAGCTGTTTTACAACTACCCTCTCAAGAATCTTTGAGAGAAAAGGAAGGTTGGAAATTGGCCTATAATTAGCTAAGATAGCTGGGTCAAGTGATGGCTTTTTAAGTAATGGTTTAATTACTGCCACCTTAAAGGCCTGTGGTACATAACCAACTAACAAAGATAGATTGATCATATTTAAGATTGAAGCATTAAATAATGGTAGGACTTCCTTGAGCAGCCTGGCAGGAATGGGGTCCAATAAACATGCCGATGGTTTGGACGAAGCAACCAATGAAAATAACTCAGACAGAACAACCGGAGAGAAAGAGTCTAACCAAATACCGGCATCACTGAAAGCAGCCAAAGATAACGATACATCTTTGGGATGGTTATGAGTAATTTTTTCTCTAATAGTCAAAATTTTGTTAGCAAAGAAAGTCATGAAGTCATTACTAGTTAAAGTTAATGGAATACTCAGCTCAATAGAGCTCTGACTCTTTGTCAGCTTAGCTACAGTGCTGAAAAGAAACCTGAGGTTATTCTTATTTTCTTCAATTAGTGATGAGTAGAAAGATGTCCTAGCTTTACGGAGGGCTTTTTTATAGAGCAACAAACTCTTTTTCCAGGCTAAGTGAAGATCTTCTAAATTAGTGAGACGCCATTTCCTCTCCAACTTACGGGTTATCTGCTTTAAGCTACGAGTTTGTGAGTTATACCACGGAGTCAGACACTTCTGATTTAAAGCTCTCTTTTTCAGAGGAGCTACAGCATCCAAAGTTGTCTTCAAAGAGGATGTAAAACTATTGACGAGATAGATTTAGTTTCCTTCCCACTCAACATTTGGACTCCTGATGATCCACGGAATGATACAACATTCACAGCAACATGTGAGCTGGCTTACGGCAACATGAAATATGAACTCTCTGGAGTCGGCTGTCGCGGCAACGCATCAAAGTCACATGACTGAATTAAGCGGATGTACCATCAACTCCACCACATTCTGAGTCTCTGTTTGAATGTGTGTTGAAAGTGCGGACTTCAAACTATATAACAATTTTTTAAATTGTATTGATTGGGTTCGTAAAAGTAATGATTAATAATTTTTGCCATGCTTTTTCCTGAATATTACAGTCATGTGTGTTTCGTGCTGAAATGTGCTTCAAAACGGGAGTGTTGGAAAGGTGTAGTGACATGGACCCACAACAGGGGGCGTTAATGAACGGACAATGGATAATCCAAAAAGTAACAATTTAATGTTGTGAATTGCACAACGGAATACAGACAATTGCAGTTGAGGAGTACAGTCAATCATACACAAGGTGACGTGTGGGCAGGCTCGAGGATAGAAGACGTCTGTCCAGAGAAGAGCCGGATCCCACACGGCTTCCACCGCCAACGGATCTGAAGAACACCGGAGCCGCCAAGTCCTGGGTCCCAGGTGGCCACCGTCTCCAGCTGTCAGACCAGGTACTGCTGGCAGAAACAGAAACAGTTAATGGTGGGTGTGTGAAGACACACCCAGTAATCGTTTCCTGAGTAGTTCCTCCGGGAGGTAGAACC